>NC_044035.1:176629665-176634089 GCF_901765095.1 Microcaecilia unicolor
CCTTCATTACATTTTTTACACTGAATGATATATACCACATTGGAAGATGAGCAAGTGAAAGATTCCTTTATGTTGAATATCTTTCCTTTGTGGATGACTGTGGGGTCCTGTGAAATGTTTTGGCATAGTTTGCAACTGGATAAATTACAGGGAAGTGTGCCCTTCTGTTCCTTTTCAGTCTGTGATGGAAGTTTACTTCTGATTAGCTTGTGTTTTAAGTTGGGTGGCTGTCAGAAGGCCAGTAATGGTGGGGATGGGAATATCTCTTTCAGTAATTCATCCTCCTGGAGTATAGGTTGTAGATCTCTCATGATTTTCCTCAGTTTTTCCAGCTCTGGATTGTATGTCACTACAAGGGGGATTCTGTCTGTGGCTTTTTTCTCCTTGTAACGAAGGATGCTATATTGGAGAAATAGGCCAGATGCTTAAGACAAGATTCAATTTACATAGACATCACATGAACAATACTGGTGCCAGTAGGGCTCCCACCCCTGTGGGTCAGCATTTTACAGGACCAGGACACTGTACCAGTGACTTCACAGTGAGAATCCTGAAAGGTAACTTTAAAACCATACAAGAACGTAAGACCTTTGAAGTCAGAATGATTGAATATTTTAACACCCAACAGAAAGGACTTAACAAGGATCTGGGGTTCCTAGCCCATTATAAACCATAAAGCTGTATTTCTCTGTTGATCACCCTCCCCTCACCTATCCACACCTATCCTGTTAGAATATCAATGATATGCTTTGATGTCCCCATGCATACCTCCTACCCACCCCCATCCTCCCACCCTGTCAGACTGTCATAGTAATGCTTGAATGTTTTCACTTATATACACTGTCAGCTAGCACATTTGCTTATTTCCGATCTGAGGAAGAAGGGCAACCTTCGAAAGCTAATCAAGAAATGTATTAAGTTATGTCCAATAAAAAAGGTATCATCTTATTTTCTTTTCCATGTTTTATTTTGTTTGATTTCTATTGATAACAATATGGGAAAGGGAAATGGGACTTGAAATACCGTCTTTCTGAGGTTTTTGCAACTACATTCAAAGCGGTTTACATATATTCAGGTACTTATTTTGTACCAGGGGCAATGGATGGTTAGATGACTTGCCCAGAGTCACAAGGAGCTGCAGTGGAAATTGAACTCAGTTCCCCAGGATCAAAGTCCACTGCACTAACCACTAGGCTACCTGCAAGATCTTCCGATAGTGGGACACTCCCTCTGTGGATCTTTTTGCAACTCGCCCTGAACAAGAAGGTCCCCCAGTTCTGCTCCTGGCTCAGATCACATGGCAGACTAGCGTCAAATGCCTTTCTCCTACATGGGGGGGGGGGGGGGGGGGGATCTTCTGTATTTATATCCTCCAATACCTCTCATAGAGAAGACTTTGCTGAAACTGAAGCAAGACCAGGGAGCTATGATCCTAATCATGCCTTACTGGCTGAGGCAGATCTGGTTCCCTTTTCCTCTGGAGTTATCTTCTGAATATCCATAGATATTGGACTGTTTTCTGACCTTCATCATGCAGAATAAGTATTCTCTTCAGTATCCCACTTTCTAATTCCCTGGCCCTCACGGCTTGGATGTTGCAAACGGAGAATTTTAAACCTTGGGTTTGCCAGAGGGTGTTTCCCACATCTTGCTAGCTTCCAGAAAAGACTCCAGTAAGAGTTGTTGTTCATTTGGTGGAGGCTATTTGCTTTCTCCGAGGACAAGCAGGCTGCTTGTTCTCATGACTGGGGTGACGTCCTCGGCAGCCCCCACCAACCGGAAGAAGTTTCGCGGGCGGTCCGCACGCAGGGCACGCCCACCGCGCATGCGCGGCCGTCTTCCCGCCCGTGCGCGACCGTTCCTGCCAGTCCTTTCTTTTCCGCGCCTGGAGAGAGTCGTGCTACTGCCGCTCTCTCTTAGTCAGCCCCGGAAAACCGTCGCGTTCTTTGCGAATTCGTTTATTTTTTTTTTTCTGTTGCCGCGCGCTCCAGTTTTCCTTTTTTCTTTAAAAAAAAAAAAGAGAGAGCACGCGCTTTATTTTCCCTCGTTTTCTAGCGAGGGCGTCGCGTTGCGGCCTTGTGGCCGCGCGGTCGATTATTTTTCGAGGTGTGATTTACCGCCACCATCGACGACTTTAACTTCGCCGACGCGATTTTTCCGTCGATGTCCTCGAAGGTCCCGAGTGGATTTAAGAAGTGTGGTCGGTGCGGCCGGCCGATCTCGCAGACCGACACCCACGCTTGGTGCCTCCAGTGCCTCGGGCCGGAGCACAATATCAAGTCGTGTTCTTTGTGTCTTGGTCTCCGGAAACGGACTCAGGTTGCGAGGCAAGTTCTGCGGGACCGTCTTTTTGGAACTTGCCCCGGCCCCTCGACGTCGACCTCGACGGCATCGGTATCAACGGCCGGTTCTTCGGTTCCGGTATCGATGCCCGAGAAATCGGCACCGATGGCATCGACCCCAGGAGCACAGGTCCCGTCGGCCGCCGGTCCTCCGGTGAGGGTAGGGGTGAGAGGCCGCGTGGGCAATCGGCCCCGGTCACTCCCTCCGCCCATGGCCCTCGAGACCGAACCCTGTCTGACCCGGTTCCTCGAGACCGAGGGGGATCGACCTCCTCCTCCATTCCACCCAGCACCGATGACGGGCACCGCAAGAAGTCTAAGAAACACCGTCATCGGTCGCCTTCGATGCATCCGGCGCTCGGTACCGGCGAGGAGTCGACGCCGAAGCGTCCGCGTCGAGAGGAGAGATCCCCCTCGGTAGTGGAGGTACCGACGCGTCAGGGTCCCAGCACTTCGGTGCAGTCTCCTGGACCCGAGCAGCTTCCGGCACCGACACCTCTACCGGCCCCCCCGCCTTTCCCGGCAGCGGGCCTGGACGAGTGCCTCCGAGCCATCCTTCCGGGGATCCTGGAAGGGCTGATGCGCCAGGCTGTGCCGGCGCCGGGGGTGCTTGCGCCCTCGGCGCCGTTGACTGTGGCGCCGGCGAGCTCTAGCCCGGTGCCGAGGCCGTCGACACCGCCGCCGCTTGCGGCGCCGGTCTAGACCGCCACGCAGGTGGAGTCCCCGTCGATGGAGGGAGCTTCGTCCCTGCCGGCGCGGGAGTCCACCGCTCGACGACACCGAGGCCTCAGTGCCTCGACGTCGAGCTGGGCCCGGTTAAGGACTCAGCTACATGAGCTTATGTCCGATACCGAGGAAGAGGCCTCGTGGGGGGAAGAGGAAAACCCCAGATATTTCTCCTCAGAGGAGTCTGCGGGTCTTCCCTCGGACCCCACGCCTTCACCAGAGAGGAAGCTCTCGCCTCCTGAGAGCCTCTCCTTTGCCTCCTTTGTAAGGGATATGTCTATTTGCATTCCTTTCCCCGTGGTCTCTGTGGATGAGCCGAGGGCTGAGATGCTCGAGGTCCTCGACTATCCATCACCACCTAGAGAGTCTTCCACGGTGCCGTTGCACAATGTCCTCAAAGAGACACTGCTTCGGAACTGGATGAGACCACTATCTAATCCCATCATTCCCAAGAAAGCAGAGTCCCAGTACAGAATCCACTCGGACCCAGAGTTAATGCGGCCCCAATTGCCCCATGACTCGGCGGTCGTGGATTCTGCTCTCAAGAGGGCACGGAGTTCGAGGGATACCGCCTCGGCGCCCCCGGGGCGGGAGTCTCGCACTCTGGACTCGTTTGGGAGGAAGGCCTACCAATCCTCCATGCTCGTGACCCGCATCCAGTGGTACCAGCTCTATACGAGCATCCACATGCGGAACAATGTGAAGCAACTGGCGGACCTGGTCGATAAGCTCCCGCCGGAGCAGTCCAGGCCTTATCAGGAGGTGGTCAGGCAGCTGAAGGCGTGCAGAAAGTTCCTGTCCAGGGGTATCTATGACACCTGTGACGTGGCATCTCGTGCTGCGGCCCAAGGTATAGTGATGCGCAGGCTCTCATGGCTGCGTGCCTCTGACCTGGACAACCGCACCCAGCAGAGACTGGCCGACGTCCCTTGCCGGGGGGTTAATATTTTTGGTGAGAAGGTCGAAGCAGCTGGTGGACCAACTGCATCAGCGGGAAACCGCCCTCGACAAGCTCTCCCACCGGGCGCCTTCAGCATCCACCTCAGCAGGTGGACGTTTTTCCCGGGCCCGGCAGGCTGTGCCCTATTCTTTTGCAAAGCGTAGGTACACCCAGCCGGCCCGAAGGCCTCGTCAAGGCACAGGGACAGCCCCAGCGCGCTCGTTCTCGTCAACAGCGTGCGCCTAAGCAGCCCCCTGCGCCTCCACAGCAAAAGCCGGGGACGGGCTTTTGACTGGATCCACGGGAACATAGCCGCCCTCAAAGTGTCCGTACCGGACGATCTGCCGGTCGGAGGGAGGTTAAAATTTTTTCACCAAAGGTGGCCTCTCATAACCTCCGACCAGTGGGTTCTCCAA
>NC_044035.1:176634189-176813868 GCF_901765095.1 Microcaecilia unicolor
TACACATCCGTAAAATCCGCCCCTTTCTTTCCGAGCACTCTACCAAAACCCTCATCCACACCCTTGTCACCTCTCGTTTAGACTACTGCAATCTGCTTCTTGCTGGCCTCCCACTTAGTCACCTCTCCCCTCTCCAGTCAGTTCAAAACTCTGCTGCCCGTCTCATCTTCCGCCAGGGTCGCTTTACTCATACTACCCCTCTCCTCAAGACCCTTCACTGGCTCCCTATCCGTTTTCGCATCCTGTTCAAACTTCTTCTACTAACCTATAAATGTACTCACTCTGCTGCTCCCCAGTATCTCTCCACACTCGTCCTTCCCTACACCCCTTCCCGTGCACTCCGCTCCATGGATAAATCCTTCTTATCTGTTCCCTTCTCCACTACTGCCAACTCCAGACTTCGCGCCTTCTGTCTCGCTGCACCCTACGCCTGGAATAAACTTCCTGAGCCCCTACGTCCTGCCCCATCCTTGGCCACCTTTAAATCTAGACTGAAAACCCACCTCTTTGACATTGCTTTTGACTCGTAACCACTTGTAACCACTCGCCTCCACCTACCCCCTCCTCTCTTCCTTCCCGTTCACATTAATTGATTTGATTTGCTTACTTTATTTATTTTTTGTCTATTAGATTGTAAGCTCTTTGAGCAGGGACTGTCTTTCTTCTATGTTTGTACAGCGCTGCGTATGCCTTGTAGCGCTATAGAAATGCTAAATAGTAGTAGTAGTAGTAGTAGTAGTTTCAACAAAGTCTTCCCCACCAGAGGTATGGGAGGATAAGCATACAGCAGACCCTCCCCCCAATCCAGGAGGAAGGCATCCGATGCCAGTCTGCCGTGGGCCTGAAGCCTGGAACAGAACTGAGGGACTTTGTGGTTGGCTCGAGATGCGAAGAGGTCTACCAAGGGGGTGCCCCACACCTGGAAGATCTGTCGCACTACACGGGAATTGAGCGACCACTCGTGAGGTTGCATAATCCTGCTCAACCTGTCGGCCAGACTGTTGTTTACGCCTGCCAGATATGTGGCTTGGAGCACCATGCCGTGACGGCGAGCCCAGAGCCACATGCTGACGGCTTCCTGACACAGGGGGCGAGATCCGGTGCCCCCCTGCTTGTTGACGTAGTACATGGCAACCTGGTTGTCTGTCTGAATTTGGATAATTTGGTGGGACAGCCGATCTCTGAAAGCCTTCAGAGCGTTCCCGATCGCTCGCAACTCCAGAAGATTGATCTGCAGATCTCGTTCCTGGAGGGACCAGCTTCCTTGGGTGTGAAGCCCATCGACATGAGCTCCCCACCCCAGGAGAGACGCATCCGTGGTCAGCACTTTTTGTGGCTGAGGAATTTGGAAAGGACGTCCCAGAGTCAAATTGGACCAAATCGTCCACCAATACAGGGATTCGAGAAAACTCGTGGACAGGTGGATTACGTCTTCTAGATCCCCAGCAGCCTGGAACCACTGGGAAGCTAGGGTCCATTGAGCAGATCTCATGTGAAGGCGGGCCATGGGAGTCACATGGACTGTGGAGGCCATGTGGCCTAGCAATCTCAACATCTGCCGAGCTGTGATCTGCTGGGACGCTCGCACCCGCGAGACGAGGGACAACAAGTTGTTGGCTCTCGCCCCTTGAGATAGGCGCGAGCCGTCCGAGAATCCAGCAGAGCTCCTATGAATTCGAGTCTCTGCACTGGGAGAAGATGGGACTTTGGATAATTTATCACAAACCCCAGTAGCTCCAGGAGGCGAATAGTCATCTGCATGGACTGCAGGGCTCCTGCCTCAGATGTGTTCTTCACCAGCCAATCGTCGAGATATGGGTACACGTGCACCCCCAGCCTGCGAAGTGCCGCTGCTACTACAGCCAAGCACTTTGTGAACACCCTGGGCGCAGAGGCGAGCCCAAAGGGTAGCACACAGTACTGGAAGTGACGTGTGCCCAGCTGAAATCGCAGATACTGTCTGTGAGCTGGCAGTATCGGGATGTGTGTGTAGGCGTCCTTCAAGTCCAGAGAGCATAGCCAATCGTTTTCCTGAATCATGGGAAGGAGGGTGCCCAGGGAAAGCATCCTGAACTTTTCTTTGACCAGATATTTGTTCAGGCCCCTTAGGTCTAGGATGGGACGCATCCCCCCTGTTTTCTTTTCCACAAGGAAGTACCTGGAATAGAATCCCAGCCCTTCTTGCCCGGATGGCACGGGCTCGACCGCATTGGCGCTGAGAAGGGCGGAGAGTTCCTCTGCAAGTACCTGCTTGTGCTGGAAGCTGTAAGACTGAGCTCCCGGTGGACAATTTGGAGGTTTTGAGGCCAAATTGAGGGTGTATCCTTGCCGGACTATTTGGAGAACCCACTGATCGGAGGTTATGAGAGGCCACCTTTGGTGAAAAAGCTTTCAACCTCCCTCCGACTGGCAGGTCGCCCGGCACTGACACTTGGATGTCGGCTATGCTCTGCTGGAGCCAGTCAAAAGCTCGTCCCTTGCTTTTGCTGGAGAGCCGAGGGGCCTTGCTGAGGCGCACGCTGCTGACGAGAGCGAGCGCGCTGGGGCTTAGCCTGGGCCGCAGGCTGTCGAGAAGGAGGATTGTACCTACGCTTGCCAGAAGAGTAGGGAACAGTCTTCCTTCCCCGAAAAAATCTTCTACCTGTAGAGATAGAGGCTGAAGGCTGCCGGCGGGAGAACTTGTCGAATGCGGTGTCCCGCTGGTGGAGCTGCTCTACCACGTGTTCGACTTTTTCTCCAAAAATGTTATCCGCACGGCAAGGCGAGTCCGCAATCCGCTGCTGGATTCTATTCTCCAGGTCGGAGGCACGCAGCCATGAGAGTCTGCGCATCACCACACCTTGAGCAGCGGCCCTGGACGCAACATCAAAGGTGTCATACACCCCTCTGCCCAGGAATTTTCTGCACGCCTTCAGCTGCCTGACCACCTCCTGAAATGGCTTGGCTTGCTCAGGGGGGAGCGCATCAACCAAGCCCGCCAACTGCCGCACATTGTTCCGCATGTGTATGCTCGTGTAGAGCTGGTAAGACTGAATTTTGGCCACGAGCATAGAAGAATGGTAGGCCTTCCTCCCAAAGGAGTCTAAGGTTCTAGAGTCCTTGCCCGGGGGCGCCGAAGCATGCTCCCTAGAACTCTTAGCCTTCTTTAGGGCCAGATCCACAACTCCAGAATCATGAGGCAACTGAGTGCGCATCAGATCTGGGTCCCCATGGATCCGGTACTGGGACTCGATCTTCTTGGGGATGTGGGGATTAGTTAAAGGCTTGGTCCAGTTCGCAAGCAATGTCTTTTTTAGGACATGGTGCAAGGGAACAGTGGACGCTTCCTTAGGTGGAGGATAGTCCAGGAGCTCAAACATTTCAGCCCTGGGCTCGTCCTCAACAACCACCGGGAAGGGGATGGCCGTAGACATCTCCCGGACAAAGGAAGCAAAAGACAGACTCTCAGGAGGGGAAAGCTGTCTTTCAGGAGAGGGAGTGGGATCGGAAGGAAGACCCTCAGACTCCTCGTCAGAGATCTGGGGTCTTCTTCCTCTTCCCACGAGGCCTCACCCTCGGTGTCAGACACAAGTTCACGGACCTGTGTCTGCAACCGTGCCCGACTCGACTCCGTGGAGCCACGTCCACGATGGGGGCGTCGAGAGGTAGACTCCCTCGCCCGCATCGGCGAAGCTCCCTCCGCCGACGTAGTCGGGGAGCCTTCCTGGGAGGCGATGGCAGCCGGTACCGCACGCGGCACCGACGCCGGAGACCTCACCTCGGGCGATGGGCCAGCCGGCGCCACGCTCGACGGTACCGGTGGCGCAAGCACCGCCGGTACCGGAGGGGTAGGGCGCAGCAGCTCTCCCAGAATCTCTGGGAGAACGGCCCGGAGGCTCTCGTTCAGAGCGGCTGCAGAGAAAGGCATGGAGGTCGATGCAGGCGTCGACGTCAGAACCTGTTCCGGGCGTGGAGGCTGTTCCGGGCTGTCCAGAGTGGAGCGCATCGACACCTCCTGAACAGAGGGTGAGCGGTCCTCTCGGTGTCGATGCCTGCTGGGTGCCGACTCCTTCGGCGACCCAGAGCTCTCGGTACCGACATGGGAAGGGGACCGGTGACGATGCTTCTTCGACTTCTTGGGACGAAGCATGTCACCGGAGCTTCCCGGTACCGACGAGGAGGACGTAGAATCCAGCCATCGCTTCCTCGGGGCCGAGATCGAAGAAGGTCGGTCTCGGGGGGGCTGTACCGCAGGAGCCCTCAGGGTAGGGGGAGACCCACCCGAAGGCTCACCGCCACCAGCAGGGGAATGGACAGCCCTCACCTGCACTCCAGACGAAGCACCACCGTCCGACGACATCAGCAGATGAGGTCCCGGTACCACCGACGTCGATGCAGCTGTCCGATGTCTCGGCGCCGATGCAGAGGGCCGATGCCTCGATGCACTCGATGTACTGGCCGCCGAGGTTGAAGGTCTGGACGCTGAAGACGTCGATGCACTCGATACCCCCGGTGCCGATGCCGACGAAGAGCCCGAGAACAAAATGTTCCACTGGGCTAACCTCGCTACCTGAGTCCGCCTTTGCAAAAGGGAACACAGACTACAGGCCTGAGGGCGGTGCCCAGCCCCCAGACACTGAAGACACGACGCGTGCCTGTCAGTGAGCGAGATTACCCGGGCGCACTGGGTGCACTTCTTGAAGCCGCTGGAAGGCTTCGATGTCATGGGCGGAAAAATCACGCCGGCGAAATCATAAGACGAAATGGCGAAATTTGGCACAGAAAAAAGGGAAATTTCGACCGGGGCCTAAGTAAGGCCTACCCCGACGACGAAAGAAAACTTAACGGGGCGAAAAAACTCGAAGTAGAGGGAGGAAAAACCAAAAGTGGTTAATCCAAATAATTTCTGGGATTTCTCACAGAAAGCAGTCGAAAACGACGCGCGAGGCCGACTTTTCGGGGCACGAACGGTAAAACACAACCGTACCGAGCGCGGAGAAAAGAAGACTGGCCGGCACAAGCCGGTTTCGGGCGGGAAGACGGCCCCGCATGCGCGGTGCGCATTGGCGCGCGAGGACTAGCAAAGGCCTTTGCTAGTGAAGATTCCGATTGGAGGGGCTGCCGTGGACGTCACCCATCAGTGAGAACAAGCAGCCTGCTTGTCCTCGGAGAATGCTTCTTATAAGGCAGACCTCATAGCTCTTAGGTTTCTGTCTCCATCTGCTGGTTCATGGGCATAAACCATGCATTCTGGATTGGCCTGGTGGAACAAAAAGGCAGCATGCATTTTTAAAAAATGTATTTAATTGGAGAAACTGCAGTGAAACATTTGATTGCGCATATTAAATGCAAATCTGCATGCCAATGAGTTGTACAATATTGTAGGTGTGTTGCAGCTTGCATGCATATTATGCTGAAATACACAACTAGTCACAAACAGAGATGCTGTGAAACTCTGTGGACCTTGGAACAAACATTTAAGTTCTTGTACACCCCTGCGAGCCCAAAAGCTATCAAAGTGATGTACATTCAGGAACAGTAGGTACTTTTCCTGTCCCTAGAAGGCTCACAGTCTAAGTTTGTACCTGAGGCAATGGAGGATTTGCCCAAAATCACAAGAAGCTACAGTGGGATGTGAACCCAGGTCCCCTAGTTCTCACCTCGCTGCTATAACCACTGGGCTAGTATTCCACATCTCCTCAAAGTAATGTTATGGGCCATCAGGAAGCCAAAACCAGACTGTGCTAGATACATACACACTTATTTTGGAGCTATACCTTAAACGTTACATGTATCAAGGGTTGCTAAACCAAAGAGCAGCCTCAAGTACCTTCCCATCAAGTCTCGGGTAAACCACTAGCAGATAGGACTGAACATATAAAAATATGGTCAAATCTTTTGTTACCCCAGAAAATGAAAGAGATTGCCTTGTCATATATGCCTAGTAACTGTATGCTTTCTATATTTTGTTGTTTTTTTTAAATTTTAGACTGTGGGTTAGGATACTCAAGGATTGTAATAGCATTTGATTTTTATAATAAATTTATGAGATTTGATAATAATGTTGTTTGGTGGTATTATAACATGATAGCTTTTTTACTGCATAATACTACATTTAAGCTAGCTTTTGGAAAATGTGCACTCTGTTATCATGCACTGAATTGATGGTATCATCTCTTTCAAAAGCTCATAGAAAGTTATCACCCATAACTTGTTTCTGAACTTATCTGTACATAGCTAACAGGTTTAAACACAAAACATCACTTTATTGCAGAATTTTGAAAAGCATGCTGCAGATTTTCTAAATCCTGCCACAGAAACTATGCAAGAAACTGAAGGCCTTTACTTCATTGTTACGGAGACAAAGTAGTCTCTCTCGACAACAGTTTAAAGACAATATCAACTTACCATATCCTCATCAGTCTCCAAAGTGATTTTAAAGATGTCTCCTTGCTCAGTTTGGGCCAAGAAGAAGAACATAGACTTGGTCTTGTGAGTAGCAGAGCAGACAAACACCATCCCTCTCTCAGGGTCATCCAGGTCATTCTGTCATAAGCAGACAAGCAAATGAATAGAAAAAAAAAGTGGTATTACTTCAATAAACAAATGATAAAGATTCCTACAGTACCACTACTATTAAAAGACCCTAACATTTTTCTCATTAGTTGTATAACCATTTAGACTCTATGCTATACACCCAACAGAGATCATAAGATTTCCACTTTTATCATCTGCTAGTTGAACTAGTGTGAACTACATTGTGAAATTAACCCGTGTTTATAAAATGGAATCCTCTTCTAGCAGAGGAATGCATCAGTCTCTTACCAGCAAATTCCTGGTATATGCCACAGAAATCTTCTCTTTCAATAAAGGCTTTGGTTCCCAAGTTGGGGAGACACCCATGTAATATAGTTTTTATAGCAATGACTCACTGGTTGAGCCTCTATTGCTAAACACATTTAAAGAGAAGATAATCAAGCCTTGTCAAAGATCTTGGTTATTTCAAGTATACTACCAGGGTACTGTATTTTTGGAGTTGTGTTGTCTCTCTTCTATACTCATTGGGACAGTTTGCCTTGGAATGTTTGGTTGCTGTTTTGTTCTGTGTGAGCAATTGCTTTCCTATTTTACTATGGCATTCTTTTCCTCTATCTAATATGTTTTATTTATTTTGTAAACCATTTTGGTTTGCTTCAATGAGAAACAGCATATCAAACGTAATAAACAATAATCTATTTCCAAATTGCCCTTCTCAGAGTGCGAGACTCCCGCCCTGGGGGCGCCGAGGCGGTATCCCTCGAACTCCGTGCCCTCTTGAGAGCAGAATCCACGACCGCCGAGTCATGAGGCAATTGGGGCCACATTAACTCTGGGTCCGAGTGGATTCTGTATTGGGACTCTGCTTTCTTGGGGATGGTGGGATTAGATAATGGTCTCATCCAGTTCCGAAGCAGTGTCTCTTTGAGGACATTGTGCAACGGTACCATGGAGGACTCTCTAGGTGGTGATGGATAATCGAGGACCTCGAGCATCTCAGCCCTCGGCTCATCCACAGAGACCACGGGGAAGGGAATGCATATAGACATATCACTGACAAAGGAGGCAAAGGAGAGGCACTCAGGAGGCGAGAGCTTCCTCTCTGGTGAAGGCGTGGGGTCGGAGGGAAGGCCCACAGACTCCTCTGAGGAGAAATATCTGGGGTCCTCCTCCTCCCCCCACGAGGCCTCTTCCTCGGTGTCGGACATAAGCTCATGCAGCTGAGTCCTCAACCGGGCCCGGCTCGACGTTGAGGCACCGAGGCCTCGGTGTCGTCGAGCGGTGGACTCCCGCGCCGGCAGGGACGAAGCTCCCTCCATCAACGTCGACGGGGACTCCACCTGCGTGGCGGTCGAGACCGGCGCCGCAAGCGGCGTCGGCGTCAAAGGCCTCGGCACCGGGCTAGAGCTCGCCGGCGCCACAGTCAACGGCGCCGAGGGCGCAAGCACCCCCGGCGCCGTCACAGTCTGGCGCATCAGCCCTTCCAGGATCCCCGGAAGGATGGCTCGGAGGCACTCGTCCAGGTCCACTGCCGGGAAAGACGGGGGGGGGGGCCGGTAGAGGCGTCGGTGCCGGAAGCTGCTCGGGTCCAGGAGACTGCACCGAAGTGCTGGGACCCTGACGCGTCGGTACCTCCACTACCGAGGGGGACCTTTCCTCTCGGCGCTGACGCTTACTCGGCGTCGACTCCTCTCCGGCGCCGGGGGCCAGGTGCATCGATGGCGACTGATGACGGTGCTTCTTTGGTTTCTTGCGGTGCCCGTCATCGGCGCTAGGTGGAATGGAGGAGGAGGAGGTCGATCCCCCTCGGTCTCGAGGGACCGGGTCAGACAGGGTTCGGTCCCGAGGGCCATGAGCAGAGGGAGTGACCGGGGCCGATTGCCCACGCGGCCTCTCACCCCTACCGTCACCGGAGGACCGGCGGGCCCTGTGCTCCTGGGGTCGATGCCATCGGTGCCGATTTCGCGGCCGTCGACACCGATGCCGTCGAGGTCGACGTCGAGGGGCCGGCGCAAGTTCCAAAAAGACGGTCCCGAAGAACTTGCCTCGCAACTTGAGTCCGTTTCCGGAGACCAAGACACAAAGTACACGACTTGGTATCGTGCTCCGGCCCGAGGCACTGGAGGCACCAAGCGTGAGTGTCGGTCTGCGAGATAGGCCGGCCGCACCGACCACACTTCTTAAATCCACTCGGGACCTTCGAGGACATCAACGGAAAAATCGCGTCGGCGAAATCAAAGTCGTCGATGGTGGCGGTAAAATCACACCTCGAAAAAGAACTCGACCGCGCGGCCACAAGGCCGCAACGCGACGCCCCCGCTAGAAAACGAGGGAAAAATACAGCGCGTTCTCTTTTTTTTTTTTTTTTGAAACAGAAGAAAAACTTTTGGGGAACGCGCAACGAATAAAAACGAAATTAAACGAAAGGTTCGCAAACAACACGACGGTTTTCCGGGGCTGAGGAAGAGAGAGAGGTGAACACGTCTCTCTCCAGGCGCGGAAAAGAAAAGACTGGCGGGAACGGTCACGCACGGGCGGGAAGACGGCCGCGCATGCGCAGTGGGCGTGCCCTGCGTGCGGACCGCCCGCGAAGATTCTTCCGGTTGGTGGGGGCTGCCGCGGACGTCACCCAGTCGTGAGAACAAGCAGCCTGCTTGTCCTCGGAGAATAGTGCGATATTACAATCCCTGCGAGAGGCATGGAAGGGATTGGTACAGGCAGTGGGGGGGAATCCCTCGACATCGGACCAGTTGACCCTCAAGGGGAATCCAGCCTTTCGAACCAGGCCTAGATAACCCAACGTTTTTGGAGTGAGAGCAGTTGGGAATAACAAAGATTGAACATCTATTAAGGGAGGAGGGGAATTTAATAGGATACGAGGAACTACAGACTCGGATTGGGGTGGCTTGGGGGGCTAGGTTTGCGTACGCCCAAGTTAAACATTACATTTCAGTATTAAATCCTGAATTGCTACGGCAATGACTGGGAAGCAAATTACGAGATTTTTTCCGGGAAATGGAAGTCACGGGAATGTCGGTGTCAGCACTCCATAAAAGCTTTGGTTAGGCGTAAGACTCCTAAAAACTTTGCAGAAATCAAACGAAAATGGGAACAGGAATCGGGGGCAACATTAACGGGGTGGAATGTGGGGCTCACATTGCAGGGAATCCCAGCCATTAGTTTGGATGAGTGGCTCCGGGAAAGTGGGTATAGAGTCATTTTACGGGCATATATGTCGGGGCAGCAATTGGCTCATGTAGATTTCCTGCAGGGGGCCGGCCACATGTGTTAAATGCGGCCACTTCCCACATACATTATATCATGCCTTCTGGGAATGCCCCGGAGTGAAGGCTTTCTGGGGGAGATTACTAAATTATTAACTCAACTGTTGGGGACCCCTGTGATAGGATCCTGGGACCACTTTGTGCTGAATACGCAAGGAGCATTTCGCAGGCAACCTAAGACAGCTCGACTCCTGAGCCGTAAACTGTGTTTGGTGGCCCAGAAAAGCATCTTACAATACTGGACAGTACCGGAGGCGCCAGCCTACTGGCACTGGAGAAATCAAGTACATTTGCTGGCTATTTGGGAGACTAGGGGGGCTAAGGGGTCCCCGAAGTGTTTAGCACAGATTAGGAGCCCTTATTTACAGACATTGAGTCCAAAGGGGCGAAGCTTGCTCCTGAATAAGGGGTAGGATGACACTGTCAGGAGCCCCAGAGAGCGTCCATACGATATATATGGCTCCACTAGGGCGGGGGGGGGGGGGGGGGTACCCTTGGACTATCAGAGTCCAAGTCCTAGGGCACATGAGGGAGGGGAGAGGGGTGAAAAGGTGAAAGCAAAAATTGATGACGGACTCAATCACTGGCTTTTTGTTATACATGTTATGATGTTGCTATGTTATTTAGGCCAGATGTGGAATGTATCAAAATTTTGATTGTCATCAATAAAAATGTTGAAAACTTAAAACACTTTGCAATAACATTTTAGCTCTTTTTAAGTTTGGATTTTGGGGGAGAAGGGAATTGTGTCTGCTTATTTTGATTTTTCTTTTCCTTCGTTCTTTGTAATCCTCCCACCTCCTGTTAACTCGATAATTTCTCTGAAGAGACTTCAACCACTAGAAGGTCCATTCAATGGCTGTATACAAATCATGTTCGGAGCCAGTGGGGGGAAGAGGGGTTGGTGATTGGGAGTCGAGGATAGTGGTGGGCAGACTTATACGGTCTGTGCCAGAGCCAGTGGTGGGAGGCGGGACTGGTGGTGGGGAGGCGGGGAATAGTGCTGGGCAGACTTGTAAGGTCTGTGCCAGAGCCGGTGGTGGGAGGCGGGGCTGGTGGTTGGGAGGAGGGGATAGTGCTGGGCAGACTTATACGGTCTGTGCCCTGAAAAAAAGACAGGTACAAATCAAGGTAAGGTATACACATATGAGTTTATCTTGTTGGGCAGACTGGATGAACCGTGCAGGTCTTTTTCTGCCATCATTTACTATGTTACCTGGTAAAACACCAGTGAGACTGGAGAACAACGTTCTGAGAATGCTTTTTTCAAAGAGGTCCAGAAGCTGACACTAATGACCAGGTAACCAGTTTATTTCACACATATCATTAAGCTCTCAAATTGAGGTAGAAATGAAAAACTATAATAAAATATATTAAATATATTAAATCATAAATAGATAATAACTTAAAGCATTACTATTCCATAAATTAAAAAAGTTAAAATCGTTGCTCCTTATTAAATCATACAGAAAAACTGAAAACATGCATATCAAATATTAAAAAGGTTTTGCAAGGGAGGCAATTCAGATTCTGATGAGACAACGTAATAACATTCATTTAACAATGTAAACTTGTTTTGCATATGATCTGTGTTGCAAGCATATGTGACAAGTAATGAAACAACTATGACACATACCAAGAGGGGATCACTGAAGCACACTTCCCTCTACAGCAGGGGTTTCTAACCTTGCCCTTTACCAGGTGGGGTTTTCAGGATTTCCCCAATGAATATGCATGAGATCTATTTGTATACAATGGAGGCAGTGCACGCAAACAGATCTCAAGCAAGTTCATTAGGGAAATCCTGAAAACACGACTGGACTACGGCTCTCGAGGACTGAGGTTAGACAATCCTGCTCTACAGCTAATAAACACAATGGCATATCTGGAAATTTTATACAACAAATGCTCTGTTAAAGGTGGAGGTTAGCAGGGCCACAAAGTAAGGGGGGAGGGGGCAAAATTCTCCCTTGGCCCGGCGTTGGGTCCCCCTTTCAGGCTGTGGAGGAACAGACACAGGGTTTCAGGGTCTCTTTTTTGGCTGGCGGGGGTCCACAGGCCCCGCCAGCAGGAACAGCCTTCCTCCAGCGCTGTTCTTCACTCCGCTTATTCTTATTTGATTGTTTTGTTTCTGTGACTAGACTTCTGAGGCAGGCCTTATTGGCCAAAACACTGCTGTGTCGAGTCTTGGTTGTTGTCATTATTTATTTTTGAGTATTCACTGTTTTTTTCCTGAGTGCTATTTAAACTGCGAGGACTTGTTTATTCAGCGTGTACATCACCTTTTCTAAATCCACTATATCTTTGAGATGCGGTGACAAGAATTGAACACAGAATCCAAGGTGCAGTCACACCACGGAGCAATACAAAGGCACTGTAACATCTTCATTTTTGTTTTCCATTCCTTTGCTAATAATACCTAACATTCTATTTGCTTTCTTAGCCGCTGCTGAACACCAAGCAGAGAGTTTCAACTATCGTCAACAATGACGCCTAGATCCTTTCCTGGTTGGTGACTCCTAATGTGGAACCTTGCATTATGTACCTATAGTTTGGGTTCCTCTTTTCCACATGCATCACTTCGCACTTGATCACATTAAACGTCATCTGCCATTTCGATGCCCAGTCTCCCAGTCTCTTAAGGTCCTCTTGTAATTTTTCACAATTCTTTTGTGATTTAACAACTTTGAATAACTTTGTGTCATCAGCAAACTTAATTAGTCTCAGACTGGCTAGGTGGCTCGGTTCACATCAACCTCTGCAACTTAGATTAAATAATACACTTTTTGCTTATTTGCAACCCAAACCTTTACAGACTTCTGCTCAGTCTGCATTGAGGCACCAGTCCTCAATTTTACTTTGAACTTCTTTCATTTATTTTGGCTGGAGAAAGGAAACTTATCTTCCCTTCATATTACAAATAACTCTCCTCATGCCCTGTGATCGGAGCTGTATATATATTCACATCTAACCCTCCTCCTGGACAACAAAGAAAAAGCCTACATCAACCTGCATCAACTGAACCATCCAAAGACATCAGAACCAGAAATCATAAAGCACATACCTTTAACCTGTGAGTTAAAATTTTATTTTAACTATATAACTGCATTAAGCCTCCAAACAAATCCACACAGAAGTGCTAAGTACAGCCATTGTTTCTCTATTGCTGGAAGCCTTTGATCACAATACTCAAACAGCACTGTATTAGCATTTCCCCTGGTTGCATTCCAAGGTGTGCTTAAGGTCAATTATGCCCCTTACAAATACCTAACTGCTCAGATCACCACCTCCTCCACTCTTCATTCTCTGCAGTAATTCCAACCCTACAACTTGAATAAGAGAATTACCTGGATTTGTAAACATAAGAGTTACACTGTGGCCTGTCCATTCAAAACTGCAGGACTATGGAAGAAGGGCAGCCTGACAGGGGAACCCAAGGAGTGCTTAAGGTCAATTCTCTCCATTGTCTTATAAATACCTGCCCTGCTCAGCTCAACACTTATAACCATACTGCAAACAGCAAACAAAGGACCTCTCCTCACCATTGGTGGCATCTACCTTCAAGGAGGACTCTGTTCTGAAGTCTTTAACACCGCACATTTAGGACTGACAAAGAGCGCTAAACCCGACTAACTTAAACCAGCTCCAAAAGCTATCAACATGAAGTGGCTCAAATGGATTTGCTTAGCCCTTTTGAGCAAGTCAGGCAGCAACCTACCAGATAACTTAGTGCCTAATCCTACCCCCATAATCTATAACCTGTCTAGAAAACCCTGCACTATGAAACACCCTAATTATAAAGTCAGACATCTCCTAAACAATGCCAATACATACCAACAGAACACTACTATGGTTACAGACCAGAACCAAATGGCTAACGTACAAAGGCCTAAAAAACCTTGCTACTTTTTGTAATTATCCAAACAATTCTTCCCTTTGGAACACAAGTCTCAACTCACTCCTGTCCCCGCCATTTATATCAAAGCCAGGTCTGTGGGTAACAAGGCTCTCCTACTCAGAAATCTGCTAGAATCTTCAGATCTGGGCTTTCTATTTATCTCACAGAAGTTGATAGTCCAAAACTGTCCCACATCTACCCACCCAGTTATGGTATTCTTCATTTTCCAAGATATAAGACATAAGCATCGCCACACTGGGACAGACAAAAGGTCCATCTAGCCCAGCACCCTGTCTCCGACAGTGGCCCATCCAGGTCAAAAATCACCCGACAAGATCCACGGAGCAAAGCATTTTGTACTGCTTGTCCCAGGAATAGTGGATTTTTCCCTATTCATTTATAACATTCTATGGCCTTTTCCTTCAGGAAGCCGTTCAAACCTTTCTTAAACTCTGCTAAGCTAACCGCTTAACCACATTCTCCAGCAACAAATTCCAGAGTCGAATTACACGCTGAGTAAAGAAAAATTTCCTCTTATTTGTTTTAAACTTACTGCACTCCAGCTTCATCGCATGCCCCCTTGTACTAGTATTTTTGGAAAGCGTAAACAGATGCTGCACATCTATCTGTTCCACTCCACTCATTATTTTATAGACCTCTATCATATCACCCCTCAGCCGCCTTTTCTCCAAGATGAAGAGCCCCAGCCACTTTAGCCTTTCCTCATTGGAAAGTCGTCCCATCCCCTTAATCATCTTCGTCGCCCTTCTCTGGGAAAAAACAGAAGGCAGACTTGCTCTTATCTTTAAGAGTTTTTTTCCACGTGTCTTTAGTTAGTTCTGGGATTTTTTCCTGAACTGGAATACATGCTGTGCAAATTCTGTGATGACTCAAAAGAGGCAAATCAAACCGCCCTACTCCTCATTTACCGTCCTCCAGGAGCTTGGTCCAAGGCAGAACCTCGATTTGAAGAGATTACTTCCTCTGCCATATCACAATTTTCAAGAATTATTTTCCTGGGAGACTTAAACCTACACTTGGAAAATGATGCGGACACCAATGTCTACAACTTCAAATCATTCCTGAAGGACTGCAAACTAATTACATTCTACAAGGGTGCACCTCATGAAAAAGGCCATATGTTAGACTTCATGACTTCCTATCCTAATAGCTTGATTACTATTATTATTATTATTTGGATTTTGCTCACACCTTTTTCAGTAGTAGCTCAAGGTGAGTTACATTCAGGTACACTGGTTATTTCTCTGTCCCGGGAGGGCTCAAAATCTAAGTTTGTACCTGAGGCAATGGAGGGTTAAATAACTTGCCCAAGATCACAGCTACCTCAACTTCAGGAAGTAGCTAAAAACATTTCTCTTCCCAAAGACTGCTTCATAACATCATATCACGACTTCTACCTCCTAGTATCATCCATTATCCTTTCCTTAATGTTTTTAGTCTTATGCATTAATCCAATGGTCTCTGTTTCTCAAACCTCACACTAACACTATCTGCTTTTGTCTCACCTAGAATGTAAACCACACTGAACCCTGGAAAGGGGATATTTGCGGTATACAGGAATTGATTTGAATTAGATTATTTATAAATATGTTAAAAAGCAGCGGTCCCAGCACAGACCCCTGGGGAACCCCACTATCAACCCTTGTCCATTGAGAACACTGACCATTTAACTCTACACTGCTGTGCTGTGTTTGTGTTACAGAGATAGTGAGGGCTTCTGCCCTCTCTCCCCTCCCCCCTCTGAGTCCTTCACTGTTACAGAGAGAGCGATTTGATTTCGTGCTTTGCTGTGTTTTCCTTCACTGTTTGTGTTACAGAGAGAGCGAGGACGGGGCAGACACTCATGGGGAAACCAGATATCTCTCCCCCTTCACACTTCCGGCTGGAGGCTTCATTTAGAACGTTGGTGGTGCCTTTTATATAGAGAGATTTGTTACATTTGCACCCCACATTTTCCCACCTATTTGCAGGCTCAATGTGGCTTACATGGTATCGTATAGGCTGTTGCCAATTCGGTTGGTAACAGATACAAAGTTATGTTGTGAACAGATGAGGTGGGTTTGGATCAAGTATCATGGGGTCAAAAGAGGTGAAGATTATAAATTGCCAGTAAGATCATTAGTTATGTTGTGTTGCTGGGTGCTGGGGTTTTATGTTGGATCGTTGGGATAGGCTTTTTTGAATAGGTAAGTCTTGAGTGATTTTCTGAAATTTAGGCGGTCCTGGATTGTTCTCACTGTACTTGGGAGTCCATTCCATAGTTGTGCACTTATGCAGGAGAAGTTGGATGCGTGGGTTGTTTTGTATTTTAGTCTTTTACAGATTGGGTAATGTAGGTTTAGGTATGATCTTGATGATTTGATTCTGTTTCTGGTTGGTAGATCTATTAGGTCTATCATGTAACCTGGTACTATGCCATAGATGATTCTGAGGGGCATAATCAAATGTGAACGCCCATCTCCATGGGCACCTATTTCCGAGAACGGGTACATGAAGGGGCGGGACAGATCGTATTTTCGAAAAAAATGGGCACCCATCTTTTTTCGATAATACGGTTTGTGCCAGCCAAATGCATCGGATTTGTGCGGATTTGAGCTGGGCAGTTTCGTTTTTCAGCGATAATGGAAACCGAACAAATCCATGGCATTTGGTTGTGGGAGGGGCCAGGATTCGTAGTGCACTGGTCTCCCTCACATGCCAGGACACCAACCGGGCATCCCAGGGGGCACTTGTAACAATTAAAAAAAAAAAGTCAAATACCTCCCAAGTTCATAGCACCCTTCCTTTGGGTGGTGAGCCCCTCAAATCCCCCCCAAAACCCACAACTCTACACCATTACCATAGCCCTTATGGCTGAAGGGGGGCATCTACATGTGGGTACAGTGGGTTTTGGGGGCGGTTTGGAGGGCTTCCATTTACCACCACAAGTGTAATAAGTGGGGGGAGGGGGATGGGCCTGGGTCCACCTGCCTGAAGTCCACTGCACCCACTAACAACTGCTCCAGGGACCTGCATACTGCTGTGATGGAGCTGGGTATGGCATTTGACGGTGGCATACAGGCTGGAAACAAAGTTGCTAAAGTTGTTTTTTTTTTTTTTTGGTGGGAGGGGGTTAGTGACCACTGGGGGAGTTAGGGGTGGTCATCCCCGATTCCCTCCGGTGGTCATCTGGTCATTTAGGGCACTTTTTTGGGACTTGTTTGTGAAAAAAAGGGTCCAAAAAGTGACCTAAATTCGCGCTAAAAACGCCTTTGTTTTTTCGATCGGCCGAAGGCGCCCATCTCTCCTCAGCCGATAAACACACCCCAGTCCCGCCCTCATCATGCCTCCTACACGCCCCCGTCAACTTTGTTCATTCCCGCGACGGAGTGCAGTTGAAGACACCCAAAATCGGCTTTCGATTATACCGATTTCGATGCCTTTGCGAGATGGGCGCCTATCTCCCGATTTGGGTCGAAATCTGGGCGCCCATCGCTTTCGAAAATAAGGCTGTTTGTGTACCAAGGTGCAGATTTTGAAGATAGTCCTTTCTTTGATTGGGAGCCACTGCAGCTTTTCTCGTAGGGGTTTGGCGCTTTCAAATCGTGTTTTACCATATATCAGTCTGGCTACTGTATTTTGGGCGGTCCAGAGTTTTTTTGTGAGTTGTGCTTTGCATCTCGCGTAGATTCCGTTACAGTAATCTGCATGGCTTAGGAGCATTGATTGTATTAGGTTTCGAAAAGTTTCCCTCGGGAAGAAAGGTTTTATTCGTTTGAGTTTCCACATTGCATGGAACATTTTCTTTATTACCGTGTTTACTTGGTTCTCTAATGTGAGGCTCCGATCGAGTGTGACATTGAGTATTTTAAGCTTTCTGAGATAGGGAGTGTGTGTCCTGGGGTAGTTATAGTTGCAGGTTTGTATTTGTTGTGTTGTGATGAGAGGATGAGGCAGTGTTTTTTCAGTGTTTAGTTTCAGATGGAATGAGTTTGCCCAGGAGTCCATGATGTTGTGGCCATCATTAATTTCTTTGGTTATTTCTGTCAAGTCTTGTTTGAAGGGAATGTATATTGTGATGTCATCTGCATAGATGAAAGGGTTGAGACCTCGATTGGACAAGGACTTTGCCAGTGGGATCATCATCATGTTGAAAAGTATTGGTGATAATGGTGATCCTTGGGGTACTCCGCATTCTGCTTTCCATGGTGGCAATATATTAGAGTTTGATTTTACTTGGTATGTTCTAGTGGTAAGAAAGCCCTTGATCCAGTTAAGTAAGTTTCCAACAATCCCAAAGTGGTCGAGGAGTCTAAGTAATATATTGTGATTTACCATATCCAATGCGCTCGACATGTCAAATTAGAGGAGTATGCTTTTACCTATGGATATTTCTTGCTTGAACTTGGCCAGGAGAGTGACTAGTACAGTCTCAGTACTGTGGTGGGAACGAAATCCTGATTGTGAGTCGTGAAGTATTGAGAACTTGTCCAAGTATTCTGTGAGCTGTTTTGTTACTAGGCTCTCCATCAATTTGACTATTAGAGGGATAGAAGCAACTGGTCGGTAGTTGGTGAGATCATTTGGGGTTTTTTTTTAGTGTCTTTAGGTATTGGGGTAAGTAGGATGTTACTATATTCCTTGGGGAAGGAGCCTTGTTGTAACATGAAGTTAAGGTAGGATGTAAGGTCTTCTATGAATCGGTTGGGGGCACATTTAAGTAGGTGACTGGGGCATGTGTCCAGTTTGCATTGGGTTTTTGCGAACCTGCGGGTCGCTTGTGTGACTGATTCGGTGGTGAGTGATTGATATGAATTAATATTTTAAATTAATATGTATTTATTATTTAATATATTTTGCTATTATGATGATTTGATTTTAATTTGATTATTTATTTGTGACATTTTTATCCCGCATTTTCCCACATATTAGCAGGCTCAATGTGGCTTACAAAATACCGTAATGGTGGATGGCAAGTACGGTAAGTTTTAAACAAATACAAGTAGAAAAAGGATCAGGCAAGGTAGGGGTAAATGGATACAATAAGGGACAAGGAAATAAGAAATAATATATTCATTGCAATGTATGTATAGATGCATTGCTGAGTTGAGCCATTTAAGTAGAATCAATAGGGTAGGCCTTGCAAAACAGATAGGTCTTTAAAGTTCGCTTGAAGTTTTGATGGTCATGCGTCGTTTTCACACTCTTCGGTAATGCATTCCACATTTGCGCATTTAAGTAAAAAAAATTGGATGCAAAGGTTGATTTGTATCTGAGTCCAGTGCAGCTTGGATAGTGAAGGTTCAAATAAGTCTGTGATGAACTGATTCTGTTTCTGACTGGAAGATCTATTAAATCAATCATATATCCTGGGGCATCACCGTAGATTATTTTGTGGACCAGAGAGCAAATTTTGAAAGTAATGCAGTCCTTGATAGGGAGTCAGTGTAGTTTCAATTGAAGAGGTTTAGCGCTATCAAATCTTTTTTTGTTGAATATCAGTCTGGCAGCTGTGTTTTGGGCTGTCAGGAGTTGTCTGATTAACAATTACTGCATCCGATGCACATTTATATAGGCGAAACATAGTCACATTGGGCTCTTTTGAAGTTTTAACTCCAGGCTTTGTAATAAACTGCATTTTCTACAACTTGGATGCTGGTGCTTTTCTGACAGGCTCAGTATTTGTCAGTCCCACTCCCTCCAATATAAGAAGTTTGCATTAGAGAGGTTGAGACCAGCAGATGCTGAGCATGTACACAGAGGCTCCAAGATCGCAAGCCACTTTTTTACTGCTGCCACAGACCTGGAAGATGGAGGCAGTGGCAGCAGAAGTAGTGCAGGAAAGGGAACAGAGAAGTGAGGGGAAAAGGGAAGAGAGGCTAGAAAGGGAATGAAGAGAAAGATGAAAGGGGCCAGCGAGAGATTGGAAGTAGTGTAATACTCAGGCTGCCATCTCGTTGTTGTCTTAAAGTGCATTGGCTCAAATCAATTAGATGTCCCAAAATCAAACGTACTCTGAATCCTTGTCAACAAATAAAAGGTATAACCAATTAAATTCCCCTGGAGAACACTTTAGGAGCAATTGTCCAAGCCCCATGTCACGACTGTGGTCACGACTCCACTTTTCAGTCTCACCTTGTCTTTCAGTGGTCGGCTTCAGAGGTGGCTCCAGTCTGTTCTTTTCTTTGCATTGTTGCCTCTGCTGCCACTTCCTGTGTGTTTCAAACCTCTTTCCTGTAGTGCTTCCACTTCCTGTGTGTTCCAAGCCCTTTTCCTGTAGTCGTGACATCATCAGTGAAGACCCTCATAAGGAAGGTGAGGACATTCATTCATGGCCTTTGCAAAGCCAAAGGTCTCCAGGTTTGTCGGTGTGCTTTTGTAGCACTTCTGCCCTGTTTCCTAGTCAGTGTGCTTGTTTAGCACTTCTGTCTTGTTTCCTAGTTAGTGTGCCTGTGTGGCATTTCAGTTCTAGTTCTTCTGTCTGCGTGCTAGGGTTAGCACTTCTGTCTTAGTTCTTCAGTTTGTCTGTGTGCTAGTGTTAAGCACTTCTGTCTTGGTTATTGCCTGTTTGTTCTGTTGTTTGTTTGTGTGGCCAAGCCTTGAGCTCTGCCTAGTTTCTTCTTCCTTCTGCTGTTGTATTTGGGTTCCCGTTCGGCCTTGCGGCCCGCATGAGAGGGCTCTGTGTGCATTGGTTCCACGTCAGCCTTGAGTGTTTTCTCTTCTGGCTTTACTTAGTTCTGTCGCTGTGTTCCCTGCCTAGTCCAGTCCTGGTTTGTGTCTTAGTACAGCCTGTGTATTCTGTGTACTTCTGGTCCATTTCTGCCTGTGTGCTTTGCACTTATAGTCAGATCCATTCCTGCTTGTTTAGTCCAGTCCTGGTTGGAGGTTTTGCCTGCTGCCGTTCATCAACAGCAGCCCAAGAGCTCACGATGTTCCTGAGTCCGTGACAGTTTGCTTAGAGTCTGGGACTGTGACACCACAAAGGAATACACCAGTCTGGGGGAGAAGAAAATTTCTGAACTTCGTAGTCGCTCCTCTAAGTTTTTTTTTCACCGTTCTTCTCATTTTATCATAGTCTCATTTTTAAAAGTTAAACGCTAATATATTTGATTTCCAGGTTTACAGAGAATTCATTAAGTTTCAGCAACTCGTCAGCTTCGAATACCATTTCTGGCAAACCTTCCTCAGTGAAGACCGAAGCCAAGAGTTCATTTAATCTCTCTGCTACGGCTTTGTCTTCCTTGATCGCCTCTTTTACTCCTCGGTCATCTAGCTGTCCAACTGATTCTTTTGCCATCTTCCTGCTTTTAATATACCTTAAAAAAAAATTTACTATGTGTTTTTGCCTCCAACGCAATCTTTTTTTCGAAGTCCCTCTAAGCTTTCCTTATCAGCGCTTTGCATTTGACTTGACATTCCTTATGCCATTTCTTATTATTTTCAGTTGGTTCCTTCTTCCATTTTCTGAAGGATTTTCTTTTAGCTCTAATAGCTTCCTTCACCTCACTATTTAACCACGCCGGCTGTCATTTAGTCTTCCGTCCTCCTTTTTTAATACACGGAATATATTTGGCCTGGGCTTCCAGGATGGTGTTTTTGAACAGCATCCACGCCTGATGTCAATTTTTGACCCTCGCAGTCGCTCCTCTAAGTTTTCTTTTCACCATTCTTCTCATTTTATCATAGTTTCCTTTTTTAAAGTTAAACGCTAACGTATTGGATTTCCTTTCCTATGTATACTTACTTCAGAGCTAATATCAAATCCGATCATATTATGATCACTGTTATCAAGTGGCCCCACCACCATTACCTCCCGCACCAGATCATGTACTTCACTAAGGACTAGGTCTAGAATTTTTCCTTCTCTTGTCGGCTCCTGTACTAGCTGCTCCATAAAGCTGTCCTTGATTTCAAGAAGGAATTTTACTTCCCTAGCGTGCCTTGATGTTACATTTACCCAGTCAATATTGGGGTAATTGAAATCACCCATTATTATTGTGTTGCCCAGTTTGTTTGCATCCCTAATTTCCTTTAACATTTCTGCATCAGTCTGTTCATCCTGGCCAGGCAGACGGTAGTACACTCCTATCACTATCCTTTTCCCCTTTACACATGGAATTTCAATCCACAGTGATTCCCATAAGTGTTTTGTTTCCTGCAGAATTTTCAATCTATTTGATTCAAGGATCTTGTTAATATACAATGCTACCCCTCCACTACCCCTCCACCAATTCGATCCACCCTATCACTATGATATAATTTGTACCCCGGTATGACAGAGTGACTGGTTATCCTCCTTCAACCAGGTCTCAGAGATGCCTATTATATCTACAACAGCTGTCCTAACCCTTCCCTCCTGGGCGGCACTTGGGTACATCCCCTGGTGGTCTAAACTAGACCCTGTAGTGCCTGCTAGATTCTATCTGTTAATGCTGTGGTACAAAGATTTTAAAACTAAGTGGAAAAGACTATGGAGATTAGTTGATAAAATTTGCTTTTTATATTTTTATTTTGCCTATCACTAACCTACAATTACTCATTTAAACTCCAATCTTTAAGTTCCCAAAGCACAAAGCAAAATAATGTTCACTTACCAGATAAATGTCCTCTTCTCTCAGAACTTCTCAGAAAGAAGTGGGACCTTTAGTTTTGAATTTAAAGGGCTTTTTTAAACAGGCTCTTTGAAGCTGACTCAGCAACCTATGCAAGTATTCTACTTCCCCACACCTTAATTAACACCCTGCTAAATCCAGGGAACTCAAGCATTAGAACATTAGCACAGCACTTGGTTGTTTAACAAGTAGAGGTTGATGCAGAATGAAGCTAACCTGCTTCTATGTTATCGGAAATTGGACTCACAAGGCTGTATCCAAGGACTATCCTTTTACTTTTGACCTCATGTCAATTTTCCTCTTAGTTAAACACAGTAACATAGTAGATGACGGCAGAAAAAGACCTGCACGGTCCATCCAGTCTGCCCAACAAGATAAACTCATATGTGCTACTTTTTTGTATACCTTACCTTGATTTGTATCTGCCATTTTCAGGGCACAGACTGTAGAAGTCTGCCCAGCACTATCCCCACCTCCCAACCACCAGCCCCACCACCCACCACCGGCTCTGCCACCAATCTTAGCTAAGCTTCTGAGGATCCATTCCTTCTGAACAGGATTCCTTTATGTTTATCCCACGCATTTTTGAATTCCGTTACCGTTTTCATCTCCACCACCCTCCTGTGGGAGGGCATTCTAAGTATCCACCACTCTCTCCATGAAAAAATACTTCCTGGCATTTTTCTTCAGTCTGCCCCCTTCAATCTCATTTCATGACCTCTAGTTCTACCGCCTTACCATCTACGGAAAAGGTTAATTTGCGGATTAATACCTTTCAAATATCTGAATGTCTGTATCATATCACCCCTGTTTCTCTTTTCCCCCAGGGTATACATGTTCAGGTCAGTAAGTCTCTCCTCATACGTCTTGTAACGCAAATCCCATACCATTCTTATAGCTTTTCTTTGCACCGCTTCAATTCTTTTTACATCCTTAGCAAGATATGGCCTCCAAAACCGAACACAATACTCCAGGTGGGGCCTCACCAACCGTTATAAAGCACCTTATGAGCACACCAGTTTGAACAGATAAGTGTCACGTAGCCACTAATTTATGCTTATGCAATGTTATGAGTAAATGAGAGTTATTTCAGCATAGGTAGGTTGGGGGAAAGAGTCTATGATTAGAAATACATACGGGCAGAGGTTCACCGTGGGAGTGAAGTGAAACCAGCCATGGTGATCATATACGACTCTACCTTATACAATTTGGTAATATTATAGAGTTACTCCGATCTACTACATTTTTTTGTACCCTAGAAATAAGCAGTAGATTTTTCCACATCAATCTTATGGACTTTTTTAAACCTTGCTAAGCTAACTGCTTTTACCACATTCTCTGGCAACAAATTCCAGAGTTTAATTACATGCTATACAAAGAAATTATTTTCTCCAGTTTGTTTTAAATTTACTACTTAGTAGATTCACTGCGTGCCCCCTAGTCCTAGCAAAAATGGTTGAGACTCTATGAAAATTCAGACCTCAGATTGCAGAATCTGTTTGCATTTTCAAGAGACTCTATTTTACATTGGTGTTAATGTCATATCTTTCACAAATAAAAATTATTTTGCTTCACATTATTTCTCAATTCCACCACATTCTGTTTAAAGATCTGCTACCACAGCCTTTAAGGAATCTTGCTGTTGGACATAATTATCAACTTTCTCTGTCAAGAAAACTATTTTACCAGTGACTTCTCCAAACTCAACTCCATTCCATGATACTTCCAAAGAGAGAACCTTAGGTCTTACCAACACTGAATTTGCTTCAAAAGGGGAGGATGTTCCAAATCTTGAAGGAAAATCAAGCCTGCAGTCTGTGCCAATTCAGTTCACCTAGTATTTCAAGCCTGCAGAACTTCTGGGGCTCGGGGCACTACAGATTTCCCCTCCATTGTCTCTAGCATGGTCTGAGCTACAACGGGAGCCTTCATTTAGGGGGCCAGCAAAACACTCCCAGCACTCAAGACATGATCTTGCAAGAGGATTCCCTGTGGCCCTGGCAAGGCCTTGCACTGCTCTGGACTAAGAATAACATCAAGCTCAAGAGACACACTGACAAGCCTCCTTCCACATGCAGGGTTTCAAGCGAGCTGCTAGTAACAAAAGGCTATTGCTAAACATAGTCCTCCATATCTCCAACCACAATGTGCTCCAAGGATCACCTCAGATAAGTGGGCCGTTCTACTACGTGAGCCCAAAACTGTGGCCTAAAGTCATTCAGGACACCATTCCCACTGGCAAAGAAAGGAAGGCAGATGTAACCTGAGTACCCCGGCCTAAGCCCCCTCCCCCTCCTGCACTCATGGTGCTGGTAGAAAACCTCATCTGCAAACACACAACGAAAAACACAAAATTAGCTCAAAACTCATCTTGGCCTTAGATGTAAATGTTAGACACTGGCAGAAAGAAAAGAAACTGGGAAGAGAGTATGTGTGTGTTTGGGGGAGGGGGGCAGACCTCAGATTCCTCAGAGTTACCTCCTTATGTCATGGCCTGCTTCCTGAAGTAAGCCCGAAAATGAACTCAGACACATGGGCCAAGTCGGTAGGAAAGACCTCTGCTTCAGCCTATAGCTCTGGAAGAAGCAATTCTGCCAGTCAGAACACTCAGCCTGTAACCCAAGCTCCCTTGGGACTAGCTGAAGAAAGAAAATCATCCCTTCTCTTTCTGCTATATAGGTGCATACCCCTGCCTGTTTTTGAAAACCACTGCTGTGGCCTGGAACAAATGCTGCAGAGTTCTTCTGATGTCTTATTTAAAACCTTTTCAGAGAGTTATAAAAACCAATAAAACTTATTGACCAGTAAAACCTTTTCAGAGGAAGGAAAAAAACAGTGGTAAATGTGTGTGTGTGGTGTGGGGGGATGGGGGAGGGGAGAAAATAACTCAGGACTCCTCCAAATATCAACCCTGCTCTAGAACAAATTAAAACTTGCTACCCCCCATTCTATAATCCTTTCCCTTGATGAACTGTTATATGGACTGCTGGGCTGCTCACATTTCAGCACTTTATCAGAGATTTTGTATCATCTCCATGGCAAGCATCAGAGAAGAGACATGAAATGAAAGCTCATCACTTAAGGCTGTGAGCAACTCCATCAGACCTTAAAAATCCACGTACAAAAAAATGAGAGAAAAAAAAAAAAAAGACCAGTTAGAAAGGATTTGATCTAAATAATCAAATGCATCACAAATCTGACATGAAGGTATCGAAGTATACACAGTGGTGATAACAAGGGAGACTGTATTGGTAAGCAAATTATTAAGAACAAAACGCCTGATACGGTCATGTTTCACTGACAATGGGTCGAAGTCTGGAAGCATGGTAAGCAGACATTACTGTTTCTTCTTCATCCAGTCATGATGTTAGCGTTCATTTCTGTTGATGTGTATCCCTATTATATTTGTATGCACCGCAACCTTTATGTATTTTCTTTTCTTTGAGCAGTTAATCAACTGTTATAAACCTGAACCCAACAGGGGCTCAACATAACTGTAAAGATAAAATCATAATTTGAGAATAAAAAACAAATAACCACAGTAAATCCATTGCAGTTATCAGAATTATATAGTTAAAGAAATTAATAGATAGATCAATAAATATAAAGCAAGTACTTAAAACCTTAAAACCACTACGGGCTTGGTACAGCAAAAGTGCAGCAGTGTGAGGTCAGTCAAACACTAAGGGTAATAGATATAATATCAGATGAAAATACATAAATAGATACAAAATTATATATAATTTATTTGCTGCATTTGTATCCCACATTTTCCCACCTCTTTGCAGGCTCAATGTGGCTTACATTATGCCGCAATGGCAATCGTCATTAACGGTGTGAGAAGAGCAAAGTATTGATACAATTAATACAATTAAGGTACATTAGATATCAAGAAAATTAGAAACAAAGAATTAATACACCTCAGATATGCAAAATAGAGAACGGTGTTAAATAATAACAATATGATTAAAGTAGTCAAATTAGGAGTTCAATGTTGATTAGTTTTGATACAGATGTGATACAGGGTCTTTATGAAGGGTTCTTATTGTAGGTCTCGTTGAATAATTTAGTTTTCTGAATCCAGGGAGAGAACAAATTACACCAAAATAGCTAAGTCCATGGAAGGCTTAGAATGGAAATAGGCACAGACAAAATGCAGCAGTGAAAGATAAATAAAAGACACCAAAACTATATAAAGAAGAAAGGTGCCACTGAACTTTCTTTCTGAGAAGTTCCAAGAGAAGAGGACATTTTTCTGGCAATCATTTTCTGTTCCTTGGCTGCTGGAGAGGTAGCTCATCCAGTGACCTCAATTAAGAGTTAAGGTGTGGGGAAGTAGAATACTTGCATAGATTGCTGAATCAGCTTCAAAGAGCCTGTTTAAAAAAGGCCCCTTAGATTCAAAACTATATGAAGAGGAAAGGTCCCACTGAACTTTCTTTATGAGAAGTTCTGAGAGGAGCAATTGTAGGTTAGTGATAGGCAAAATAAAAATATAAAAAGCAAATTTTATCAACTAATCTACATAGTCTTTTCCACTTAGTTTTAAAAACTTTGTACTACAGCATTAACAGATAGAATCTAGCAGGCACTGCAGGATCTAGTTTAGTTTAGACCACCAGGGGATGTACCCAAGTGCGGACAGCTGTTGTAGATATAATAGGCATCTCTGAGACCTGGTGGAAGGAGGATAACCAGTCACACTGTCATACCGGGGTACAAATTATATCATAGTGATAGGGTGGATCAAATTGGTGGCAGGGTAGCATTGTATATAAGTACATAAGTAATGCCACACTGGGAAAAGACCAAGGGTCCATCGAGCCCAGCATCCTGTCCATGACAGCAGCCAATCCAGGCCAAGGGCAGCTGGCAAGCTTCCCAAACGTACAAACATTCTATACATGTTATTCCTGGAATTGTGGATTTTTCCCAAGTCCATTTAGTAGCGGATTATGGACTTGTCCTTTAGGAAACCGTCTAACCCCTTTTTAAACTCTGCCAAGCTAACCGCCTTCACCACGTTCTCCGGCAACGAATTCCAGAGTTTAATTACGCGTTGGGTGAAGAAACATTTTCTCCGATTTGTTTTAAATTTACTACACTGTAGTTTCATCGCATGCCCCCTAGTCCTAGTATTTTTGGAAAGCGTGAACAGATGCTTCACATCCACCTGTTCCACTCCACTCATTATTTTATATACCTCTATCATGTCTCCCATCAGCCGTCTCTTCCCCAAGCTGAAAAGCCCTAGCCTCCTTAGCCTTGAATCAAATAGATTGAAAATTCTGCAGGAAACAAAACACTTATGGGAATCACTGTGGATTGAAATTCCACGTGTAAAGGGGAAAAGGATAGTGATAAGGAGTGTACTACCGTCTGCCTGGCCAAAATGAACAGACGGATGCAGAAATGTTAAAGGAAATTAGGGATGCAAACAAACTGGGCAACACAATAATAATGGGTGATTTCAATTACCCCGATATTGACTGGGTAAATGTAACATCGAGGCACGCTAGGGAGGTAAAATTCCTTGATGAAATCAAGGACAGCTTTATGGAGCAGCTGGTACAGGAGCAGACGAGAGAAGGAAAAATTCTAGACCTAGTCCTTAATGGAGCGTATCATCTGGTGCGGGAGGTAATAGTGCTGGGGCCACTTGATAACAGTCATCATAATATGATCGGATTTGATATTAGCTTTGAATTAAGTATACATAGGAAATCAAATACATTAGCATTTAACTTTAAAAAAGGAGACTATGATAAAATGAGAAGAATGGTGGAGAAAAAAAAAAAAAAAAAAACTGAGGAGCAACTGCGAGGGTCAAAAATTTACATCAGGTATGGATGCTGTTCAAAAACACCATCCTGGAAGCCCAGCCAAATATATTCCACGTATTAAAAAAGGAGGACAGAAGACCAAACGATAACCGGCGTGGTTAAAAAGTGAGGTGAAGGAAGCTATTAGAGCTAAAAGAAAATCCTTCAGAAAATGGAAGAAGGAACCGACTGAAAATAAGAAACGGCATAAGGAATGTCAAGTCAAATGCAAAGCGCTGATAAGGAAGGCTAAGAGGGACTTTGAAAAAAGATTGCGTTGGAGGCAAACACACATAGTAAAATTTTTTTTAGGTATATTAAAAGCAGGAAGCCGGCAAAAGAATCAGTTGGATCGCTAGATGACCGAGGAGTAAAAGGGGCAATCAGGGAAGACAAAGCCGTAGCAGAGAGATTAAATGAATTCTTAGCTTCGGTCTTCACCGAAGAAAATTTGGGTGGGATACCGGTGCCGGAAATGGTATTCGAAGCTGACGAGTTGCTGAAACTTAATGAATTCTCTGTAAACCTGGAGGAAGTAATGGGGCAGTTCTACAAATTGAAGGGTAGCAAATCTACTGGACCAGATGGTATTCATCCCAGAGTACAGATAGAACTAAAAAATGAGCTTGCGGAGCTATTGTTAGTAATATGTAATTTATCCTTAAAATCGAGCGTGGTACTGGAAGATTGGAGGGTGGCCAATGTAACGCCGATTTTTAAAAAAGGTTCCAGAGGAGATCCGGGAAATTATAGACCAGTGAGTCTGACGTTAGGGCCGGGCAAAATGGTAGAAACTAAATATTAAGAAATAAAATTACAGAGCATATTCAAAAGCATGGATTAATGAGACAAAGTCAACATGGATTTAGTGAAGGGAAATCTTGCTTCACCAATCTACTACATTTCTTTGAAGGGGTAAACAAACATGTGGATAAAGGTGAGCCGGTAGAAATTGTGTATCTCGATTTTCAGAAGGCGTTTGACAAAGCACCTCATGAAAGACTCGAAATTGGAGAGTCATGGGATAGGAGGTAGTGTTCTATTGTGGATTAAAAACTGGTTAAAAGATAAACTGTTATACATGACTTGTGTTAAGTTACCATGAAATGTAAGGCGAGGTTCATTCTGTATTGCTCTGTTGGATATTGTATTACATGTCAATAAAGACTTCATGCAAATTAAAAAAAAAAAAAAGCAAACAGAGAGTAGGGTTAAATGGTCAGTATTCTCAATGAAGAAGGGTAGTTAGTGGGGTTCCCCAGGATTCTGTGCTGGGACCGCTGCTTTTTAACATATTTATGACCTAGAAATGGGAGTAACTAGTGAGGTAATTAAATTTGCTGATGACACAAAGTTATTCAAAGTCGTTAAATCGTGGGAGGACTGTGAAAAATTACAAGCGGACCTTACGAGACTGGGAGTCTAAATGGCAGATGATTTTTAATGTGAGCAAGTACAAAGTGATGCATGTGGGAAAGAGGAACCCTAATTATAGCAACGTCATGCAAGGTTCCACGTTAGGAGTCACGGACCAAGAAAGGGATCTAGGTGTCGTCGTTGGTGATACGTTGAAACCTTCTGCTCAGTGTGTTGCTGCGGCTAAGAAAGCAAATAAAATGTTAGGTATTATTAGGAAAGGAATGGAAAACAAAAATGAGGATGTTATAATGCCTTTGTATCGCTCCATGGTGCAACCGTACCTCGAATATTGTGTTCTATTCTGGTTGCCGCATCTCAAAACAGATATAGTGGAACTAGAAAAGGTACAGAGAAGGGCGACGAAAATGATAAAGGGGAAAGGCTAAAGCGGCTAGAGCTCTTCAGCTTGGAGAAAAGGCAGCTGAGGGGAGATATGATAGAGGTCTATAAAATAATGAGTGGAGTTGAAAGGGTAGACGTGATGCGTCTGTTTACGGTTTCCAAAAATACTAGGACTAGGGGGCATGCGATGAAGCTACAATGTAGTAAATTTAAAACAAATCGGAGAAAATGTTTCTTCACTCAACGTGTAATTAAACTCTGGAATTCGAGATCACGTGACGCCATGGTGCAGGGCTGACACTAGTGAGCGGAGCTCCGTGCACATTCACCCTATAATCAGCTAATCTGCCGACTCCATAAAGGAAAACGGTGCAGCTGCGATCGCATAGACTCAGGGAACTGATCGGCGATTGAAGAAAACGTGATTGAACAAAGAATGGCGGCGAAAACGGTCAGGAGAGAGCGAGATAAAACGAAACTGGCTGATAAGATGGCCAACCATCGTGAGCTCAGAGAGCATAACGTGGGATCGGCCTGGCTGACAGAGATCACCGCAGAGGTAACAGCAGCGGTTGAGGCAGCGCTGGACAAGAAACTTCAACAATTATTTGATCGGACGGAAGAAGCTCATGAGCGGTTAGACAGTATGAGCCTAGAGCTGGATGAGGGCCTGCAGCGCATATCGGACCTGGAGGAGATCGTTGAGGCACAGAAAGAGAACTCAGTGCAACTGAAGCGACGCGTGCAGGATCTGGAAGCAAAGGTAGACGATTTGGAGAATTGTAGTAGGCGAAACAATTTGAGACTAGTTGGACTCCCTGAATCACTGCTGGATAAGGACATGCCTACCTTTTTGGAGGAATGGCAAATAAACTACAACATTTCTGCGTGGAGTGGGCCCATAGAGTGGGGCCTGTGCGACAGACAGCGGCTAGACCGAGAGTGGTAATATTCAAGAGTCTCAACTTTCGCCATAAACAGTATATTTTGGATGCAATTCGCAGTGGCAACTCTCTCACCTATCAGGGAAAGCAGATTTTATGCTTTCAGGATTATTCTCAGCAGGTGCAGATATTACGGAAGTCCTTCGCGCCTTTGTGTACAGACCTGTTTCATAAGAAGATAAAGTTTGCACTCTTATATCCAGCTAAATTGCGTGTTACCATAAATGGAGTTACAAAATTTTTCGATAAGGTGGAAGCAGCTAAAGACTACATACAACAAAAGGGAACAGATCCAGCTAATTGAGGAAAGAGAGAAAGAACAACGGATCCTGTAGAGTGCTGTTTGGGGATCCCGGGTTCCCACGAAATGGTTTTGAGTTAAGTGTTTGGTTCAGTCATGGATAAGAGAGACCCAGGATTGGAAGTTCAGGGGATCGGATAGATGAGGATTATTAAGTCTCATACAGAATATGCTGCAGGTATTGGATTCTGGATTCTGAGATTAACTATGCGAGAGTACCGGCAGCGAGGTTCTTGGTAAGATAACTGACTGCTTCCTGGAGGGCCCTCGAGTTGGAGGGCGGACTTCGGGAATATGCAGACGGCAGTTAGTGAGGGGAGGATGACATCAACTAAACAAAATATCAGAGGATCTCTCCTGTCACCTATAAGTGAGACTATAAAGACTGAATTAGTGGATATGTTGCATATGGGTATATTTAGACAATATGTTGGGGAATGGAACGGGAGGGGGATGTTGATAGTTTGTGTGGAAGGGTGAATGCAGGTGTTACAGTGGTGGAAATAAGTATTTGATCCCTTGCTGATTTTGTAAGTTTGCCCACTGACAAAGACATGAGCAGCCCATAATTGAAGGGTAGGTTATTGGTAACAGTGAGAGATAGCACATCACAAATTAAATCCGGAAAATCACATTGTGGAAAGTATATGAATTTATTTGCATTCTGCAGAGGGAAATAAGTATTTGATCCCCCACCAACCAGTAAGAGATCTGGCCCCTACAGACCAGGTAGATGCTCCAAATCAACTCGTTACCTGCATGACAGACAGCTGTCGGCAATGGTCACCTGTATGAAAGACACCTGTCCACAGACTCAGTGAATCAGTCAGACTCTAACCTCTACAAAATGGCCAAGAGCAAGGAGCTGTCTAAGGATGTCAGGGACAAGATCATACACCTGCACAAGGCTGGAATGGGCTACAAAACCATCAGTAAGACGCTGGGCGAGAAGGAGACAACTGTTGGTGCCATAGTAAGAAAATGGAAGAAGTACAAAATGACTGTCAATCGACAAAGATCTGGGGCTCCACGCAAAATCTCACCTCGTGGGGTATCCTTGATCATGAGGAAGGTTAGAAATCAGCCTACAACTACAAGGGGGGAACTTGTCAATGATCTCAAGGCAGCTGGGACCACTGTCACCACGAAAACCATTGGTAACACATTACGACATAACGGATTGCAATCCTGCAGTGCCCGCAAGGTCCCCCTGCTCCGGAAGGCACATGTGACGGCCCGTCTGAAGTTTGCCAGTGAACACCTGGATGATGCCGAGAGTGATTGGGAGAAGGTGCTGTGGTCAGATGAGACAAAAATTGAGCTCTTTGGCATGAACTCAACTCGCCGTGTTTGGAGGAAGAGAAATGCTGCCTATGACCCAAAGAACACCGTCCCCACTGTCAAGCATGGAGGTGGAAATGTTATGTTTTGGGGGTGTTTCTCTGCTAAGGGCACAGGACTACTTCACCGCATCAATGGGAGAATGGATGGGGCCATGTACCGTACAATTCTGAGTGACAACCTCCTTCCCTCCGCCAGGGCCTTAAAAATGGGTCGTGGCTGGGTCTTCCAGCACGACAATGACCCAAAACATACAGCCAAGGCAACAAAGGAGTGGCTCAGGAAGAAGCACATTAGGGTCATGGAGTGGCCTAGCCAGTCACCAGACCTTAATCCCATTGAAAACTTATGGAGGGAGCTGAAGCTGCGAGTTGCCAAGCGACAGCCCAGAACTCTTAATGATTTAGAGATGATCTGCAAAGAGGAGTGGACCAAAATTCCTCCTGACATGTGTGCAAACCTCATCATCAACTACAGAAGACGTCTGACCGCTGTGCTTGCCAACAAGGGTTTTGCCACCAAGTATTAGGTCTTGTTTGCCAGAGGGATTAAATACTTATTTCCCTCTGCAGAATGCAAATAAATTCATATACTTTCCACAATGTGATTTTCCGGATTTAATTTGTGATGTGCTATCTCTCACTGTTACCAATAACCTACCCTTCAATTATGGGCTGCTCATGTCTTTGTCAGTGGGCAAACTTACAAAATCAGCAAGGGATCAAATACTTATTTCCACCACTGTATATCGTGACTAGTTCTTGGAATGGGAAGGGAAGTTGGGGAAGGGGATGAGGGATCCGGGAAGGGGAGGGGGGAAGGGATACAGGCTACCAATTGAAATACAGTAGTAAGAGAGTGAAAGTGAGAGAGAGGAAGGATGACTGGGTGTGGAAAAGAACAGTGGGGGTGGTGCAGCTGGGACACCACTCCTGCTGGATATTACTAGATGTACATACGATTAGCCAAGAGCGAGATGGGGTCACGTAATAGGACTTAAAGTATACTCCTGGAACGTGGGGGGCATATCGTCACCCATTAAAAGGAAGAAAATTCTCCATAGCCTTAAAAAGAAAAGTGCTGATATTGCGCTCCTCCAAGAAACACATCTAACAGCCCAGGAGCATAAGAAGCTCCAAACTTGGTGGGTGGGGACTATGCTAGACGCCCCGGCAGTGGGGAAAAAAGCGGGAGTGGTGATATTATTTCATAAATCACTCACAGTCGAGGTTGAGCAGATCCATGTTGATGCAGATGGGAGATATATTATAGCACAGGTAAAGGTGAATGGCAGGTCTTGTTTAATCTGCAATGTTTATGCCCCAAATGTGTACAATAAACAATTTTATCATAATTTCTTAAGCAAGGTACAAAAGTCCAACATTCAGCAGAAGATAATTGGGGGGGACTTCAATGTGGTGGCGGACCCGAGTATGGACAGATTACACACTAAATCGGGAGGGGCAGTAGGAGCTAATAAGGGTATATCTCTGCTATGTGGAGCACTGGGAATGGTAGATGCGTGGAGGGTGTTACATCCAAACACTAAAGACTATACTCACTACTCTAGAGCACACCATACACAATCAAGGATTGATTATCTATTGATAGATGAAGAGAGTTTCTCTGGCATTATCGAGGCAGATATTGATCCTACGATCATATCAGATCATGCGGCTATATATATAAAAATGAGGGATCAGAATCTGCAGAGTAGACAGTTTAGATGGGCCTTCCCCATGGATTTGTATTATGATCTAGAATTCTGGACACATATTACAGAGAAATGGAAAGAATATACCATGCATAACGCACCACACGTACATACCCCGACATTATATTGGGAAGCAGGAAAGGCTGTCTTAAGGGGAGAGATAATAGCGTATAGCGCTAGGAAGAAGAAACGGAGTGATCAAGCTATCATTAGAATGGGGAAACTACTAGTACGCCTCAGGAGGTCCTATGGACAACATTCCACAAGTCATACCAGGGAGCAACTGTTGGCCACACAAGCCTCGCTTAATGAGTTATTGCATTAACAAGCAAGTAAATCAGCTGAATATTATAGATATCGATTATTTCAGTATGGCAATAAACCAGGGAAAATGATGGCGGGGTTAGTGAGGAGAGCGAGGGGCCAGAAAAGAGTGCTGGCAGTGCGGGCGCCACCAGGGGGCTTGGCACATACGGATGCAGGGATACAGGCAGTGTTCCAAGATTATTATGCCAGGTTGTATGCCAAGAATGACACAGATGATTTAGATCCAGATATGTATCTTGAGAATGTTACACTGCCTAAGATATCAGAGCAACAGCTGCAGGAGCTCAACAAACAGATAAAAGTAGAAGAGGTCCATAGAGGAATCAGAGATAGTGCACTGCATAAAGCAGTGGGTCCGGATGGATTCCGGGCTGAATTCTATAGGTGACACATTAGTCAATGCATTTAACGATTCTGTGGCATTGGGGGAACTCCCGTCATCCTTGAGATTGGCAGATATAATGGTCTTTTTGAAACCTGAGAAGGATCCGACTTTACCAGATTCCTACAGACCGATATCACTCATCAGCTATGAGGCAAAGCTGCTGGCTAAGATTTTAGCTGCGAGATTGGCTGGGGTGCTGCCTGGGATAGTGGCCTCTCCTCAAGTTGGATTTATTCAAGGGAGACAGAGTGTGAAAAATATTAGGATGATATTAGCTACGATGGAGCGAGTGCGTAGGGAAGGAGGAGACTTGCTATTGATCAGCTTCGACGCCCAAAAGGCGTTTGATAGGGTTGAGTGGGAATTTCTTTTTGCAACGCTGCGGGCATATGGGTTTCAGGGGTACTTTACACAAGCAATATCTATATTATACAAAAACCCAGCGGCCAGAGTGCTGGTTAATGGCTCGTACTCTGAAAGCTTCCCGGTTAACCGGGGTACTAGGCAGGGCTGCCCTTTGTCTCCACTGCTCTTCGCCATAACATTGGACCCTTTAGTGCGTGACATATTAGGGAATCCCGAGATTGAAGGGATAAAATTGGGAACCCGAGAATTTAAAATCTCAGCCTTTGCGGATGATATCCTGGTTCATCTGGATAGGCCAGAGAGGTCGTTACCAGTATTGATGGAGGTATTTGCAGAATATGGTACATTCTCGGGGTTTAAATTGAATACTCAAAAATCTGAGGGATTGCCTATGACTGATAAAGTAAGAGAGCAGTGGAAGGGTGAGTTTCCACTGCGATGGTCGGCAAAGGAGTTTAAATATCTAGGCATTGTGTTAACTGGGGACCTGAGTAGATTATATAGACGAAATGTAGATGAGCTCCTTCATCATACGAGACATCAGTTGGCCAGATGGGAGGGATTGCCCTTGACGGTGAGCGGGAGAGTAGGTCTCTTCGCAATGGTACTTTTCCCTAGATGGCTCTATGTGCTAAGACAGTTGCCGATCCTCGTACAGACTAAAGACCTTAAGAAACTTAATGGAATGTTGTCCAGGTTTTGCTGGGGTGGGAAGAAGGCAAAACTCAAACTGGAATTTATGTATGGAAGAGGGGAGGAGGGAGGCTTAGGGATGCCTGATATAAGACAATATAACTGGGCCTGTTTGACGAGACATCTAGCAGACTGGATATTAGAAACAGAAGAGTATACGGATTGGAAGACCGAGTACGAAATATTCAGGCCCTACCATCCATATTATTTGTTACATCTTAAGGGTAAAAACCTGCCTAAGAGTTGGGGGCAACATATTTTATTACACCCGATGCGTAGTATGTGGCAATATATATTAAAGCAATTGAATAAGAATCCACATTGTACCGATCAGCTCCCACTAGTGGGGAATGCAGATTTTGGCCCGGGGAATATGCAAAAGAGGATTGCTAATTGGGCACAGGAAGGGGTGATCCTGGTGGCGGATGTCGTGCAGGATTCGGGGAAGGTTATATCGAGAGAGGCTTTAGAGGGTATGGTGGGTGCAAAGAATGTGACATGGTATGAATATCATCAGCTACATAGCTACATTATGCAATTAGAGGCAAGTGTGATAGAGGGATTTATGACTTATTGGTGAACTTATTTTTACCACAAGGTAGGGAACAGACTTCGGTATCTATACTTTATAAACAGTTAAGAATGATTGCCCCACCCCGAAGTTATGAGGTAGAGGCTCAGAAATGGTCTACTGATATGGGAGTGGAGATAAGAAGTGGAGACATAGTTAAATACCTGAAGGAGATAACACATAAAGTAACCAGTGCTTGACATCGGGAGATACAATTTAGAATCATATTGAGAGCATATTTTTCCCCAGTGCAGGCCTATTATGCTGGAAGAATTCAGGAGCCAAACTGTAGTAAATGCAACCTTCAGAGAGCGTCTGTATTTCACATGCTATGGGAATTCCCAGTAATTAGGCAGTTTTGGGGTAAAATCATGGAATATTGTGAAATATTGCTAAAGAAGAAGATACGTCTGCCACCCAAGAGTATGGTGCTGGGACTGGTTGGGAGTGGGCTAGTTATTCGGCAAGGGGAGCGATTATTAATATATAAGGCTTTAATCATTGGGAAACAATGTATATTGCAATTTTGGACTCAGGAAACAGGGCCATCCTACTGGCTGTGGAGGAATATGCTTCACTCACTGGTGATGATGGAGGCATATAGAGCTAGTCGTAGCCCTAGAGTAAACAACGATTCTGGGAGGTTTGGGAACCATATGTGCAGGCCCTGTCTAGCAGAGCTCGTAGTTTATTGATGAATACTCTCACGTTGTAGCCTGGGGATTTGGGGAAGGGGTGAAGGGGTATAAGATTTTTCTGTGGGGGAGGATTATATGGAACGGGAGGGGGGAGGGGGGAAGAGTGCTCCAAGTTGGAACGATTTGTGTTAGGTGACTAAATTTGTATGGGTGAGGCTAGCCTCATATTGAAGTGCTGATGTATACGTGCTAACTATACATGAGTGTCATTTTCAGTGGACAGAGACGAAGGGAATTGTTAATAATTGGAGAGGGGGGGGGAGGAAATTAAAAGGTATTGACGTTATGGAACTGTCAAAAGATTGTTATGGTTTTATGATGACACTGTATATGTGCCTTCGTGTTGGCTGTATTATTATTATCGTCAATAAAATAGATTTAAAATAAACTCTGGAATTCATTGCCAGAGAATGTAGTAAAGGCGGTTAGCTTAGAAGAGTTTAAAAAAGGTTTGGACGGCTTCCTAAAGGAAAAGTCCATAGACTGTTATTAAATGGACTTGGGGAAAATCCACTATTTCTGGGATAAGCAGTATAAAATGTTTTGTACTTTTTTGGGCTCTTGCCAGGTATTTGTGACCTGGATTGGCCACGGTTGGAAACAGGATGCTGGGCTTGATGGACCTTTGGTCTTTCCCAGTATGGCAATACTTATGTACTAACAGTGAGGGAGACATATGAAAACTGACCAAAAACAGGAATAAATAAATACGTTAAAAGTTAACTATCCAATTAAAAAAACAAACATTCAAACAAGTCTGTATTCCAATTAATGTACAGTATGTTTTCCTATGGATATACAGTATGAAATCTAAAAATTAACCTTTGTTCAATTCCTAAAAACATGTCATCTAGATTTCCACATCTCTAGTGTAGCTAGGGTTTCACCAGAACCTGGAACTTGTAATCCTCAAATGACTGATTCTTGGATATTTATTTATTTTTGTTACATTTGTACCCCGCGCTTTCCCACTCATGGTAGGCTCAATGCGGCAGGCAATGGAGGGTTAAGTGACTTGCCCAGAGTCACAAGGAGCTGCCTGTACCGGGAATCGAACTCAGTTCCTCAGTTCCCCAGGACCAAAGTCCACCACCCTAACCACTAGGCCACTCCTCCACTGAGTGTCGTACAAGAGATTTTCCCACAGCTCTATATTTAATTGCACTTTTATGTTCAATCAAGCTTTTGTTAAACTGTCTTAAGGTTCTTGCTAAGATACACAAGTCCACATAGGCAGATGTCTTTATAGATATCTCGAGTGCCTTTGCAATTGGAGAACTGTCTTAATGCGAACTCATCTCCGATTGTGGGTTCACAAAAGATATGCACTGCATGTTGACCTCACAGACTGAACATCCACCACAACTGTAATATCCAAGAGATAGTGACTTAGCATCCATCTTCGCTGCTGGTAGTGCAGAGGGCACCAGCTGGTTTGAGGCATATTGTTTTTACTGTTTTGTCTTTGCAGTAATGACTATGGTGAGGTGAATGATTTAACCATAAAGGTGTTTTTGAGTTTTGATTCCCCCATCCACATTTTTTTAAACTCTAGTTTGTCTCTTTGTATGTTTCATGCAGAGAGCATTGAGATATTATTTATTGGTTTATTTAAGTACTCATTTTATTACTTATCTATTATTTATTATATAATTCTGACAACTGCAATGGTTTTACTGAGGTTGTTTTTTTGTTCTCAAATTTGATTTTATGTATCTTAATTAACAGTTATGCTGAGCCCCTGAAGCAGCTCCTATTGGGCAACACAGCTGAGTCGTGCGTTTTCTTTTTAATACAGTAATTTGCTTACCAATAAAGTCTCCCTTGCTATTAACACTGTGTCTGATCAGACTCCTTCATTCCTTTTGAAACTTGCAGACCACTTACCAGTCTGTTTTCTGGGACTTCACAAATTTGGCAGTCATCCTTACAGACAGACAAGTTACTCAGTTGCTATTAGATTTATTATTTATTGCTCAGATTTGTGTCATTTATTAAAAATGTATAAGTTCACCACACTGGTGTGATAAAGAAGATTATAAAAATGCCTACCCTTCTCCTGGGAATGGGACATCTAATATCAGGCTGGTCGCCAAAGTTTTTGTACGTGATATAGTTTTCGGAACATATCAGCACTCCACTGGGGCCATCAGAACCTCCTGGGACTAACAGAAGGAAAGAAATACACATTTTTTAATAAAATGAGGAATGAACAAAATCTTGCACTTACAATGAAAAATAAGTTTCCCTATAGACACCTTGCCTCAATTCACCCACTGAAGACAAGCTCATCAAGAATGCAAGCTCCCCTAGCCATCTCTCTCTCTCTCTTTCTCTCCAGTGTTAATTCTAGGGGAATTCTGAACACAAAAAAAGGAAAACTGTGCAGTTTTTTAAGCATTTATTTATTTATAACTTTTCATGTTGTGTAGAATTTATCATAAAGGCCTGGTCATACCTGCCCCTGGTATGACACCCCCAACTTTTTTCCTACTGAGGCTAGACAACCCAGCAGTTTCACTCCCTATCTTAGCTAGAAATCCATCCTAGGCTTATTTCTTTCCTCTACATGTCCAACCCTCTATTTTCTCTGCTCCTCCTCTCAAGACCCAAGTACTCTCTCCATCCCTCTCAGACTCCCCTCAGATGACACATCCCCAAAACACTCTCAACCCCTCCTCCATATGATCAGCCATAACGCTCTCACACCCCTCCAGCACAGAACCCCATAACATTCTTTCTCGTTCTCTAAAACCTCCTTCTGGCACATACGCCCTCACAGCTCTCACTCAAGACTACCTCCACCTCACACACAAGCATCCATAGTGCTAAAACCCCACCTGGAACACACCCACAGTTCTTGTAACTTTCCATGTACTCACCCCAACATAACACTCTCTCAGACCCACTTTCCCCTGTATATACTGAGTATGGCCCCTCCCCCCAGCATAGTCCCTCCCAATGCAGACACCTCGTGCTCCCCCTCATATACCCCGTTTGACCTGTTGCCCCTCCCTCAAGAACACACCTCTCCTGCTCTCTCCCAGTCCTGCAAATACATCAACCTTGGCTTCTCCCCCTCCCCACGATACATAGCCCTGCTGCTCTTCATTCTCCTCCCCTCAAGCACATCCACTCCACTTTTCCATTCCCCCTGACATAGCCTACCCCCCCCCCCCCCCCCCGCGAGGCACACATCCATCCTATTCTCCCAACCCCCCAACGAAGACCAAACCCCTGAGGCACACATTCATCTCGCTCTTGCCCCACCTGAGCAGCACAGCCTATTTTTGAACCCCCCCCCCCCCCCACATCCCTAGAACATAGCCCCTATTTCCGTAACCTACCCTTAATCCTGGGTACACCCTCTCTCCTGCAGAAGAAACAATTTCCAACATGTTGGGCCTGTCCTCCTCCAGTGCTCGAGGCTGACTGAAGTATTTGAACCATACAGGATACCATTAAGCCTCATGGTTCAAATATTTCAGTCTGTGTCGAGCACTGGAAAAAGAAAATGCAGCTGCTCTCCTTCTCCTCCACTGTTAACAGATTTGGCTCAGGGTTAAGGAAAAAACATTTGAAATTTTAGGTAAGAATACCTAAGAACCAAATTATATCATTTAAAATATATACATTTGAGTTGCCCTGTGGTTCAGTGTATAATGCACAATAGTCTGATGCAACAGGCTTGATCCATAAACACCACCAAAAAAAATCCCTCCAGCCTTCACATTACCTGAGCAAACTATCTTGGGTGATAGGCAGAAGATTAATTAAAGAAGGAAAATTTAATATGAAATTAACAGAAAAGATAAAGATAAAATCTAAAGTTCTCGTAACGATAACCCTTTCTCATCCCCAATGCTATATTATTTCAGATCAATCTAGATTTGGAACAATCTATACTGTTCAAATTGTGGGTTTTCACCAGCATTAGTGTCCAACATCTCTCAACTAATTTGCTCTAATACTAACTCATGGCAATCCAGTGATGTAAGAAATAAGCTGCACACCTCAATCTTGACCTGCAACATCACCTGCAATTCCAGTTCTGGGTCTCTATACTGCTCTGCCAGTTCAATTAAACCAGGGTTGGAATCTAGCACCATAAACCTCTTCATTTGTAACTATCTAGGGATTTTCTCCTATTTTTTATCCCCTACCATTCCACTGCTCCAAATATACTTAGTCATTATTTGAATGGATTGTCTTGGGTTGGAAACCATGTACCAGAGCTTCATCTGGGCCCCTGTATCATGAACCCTGAATCTGGCCACCAGATGTCACTCTTACGCAAGTGACATCGCTCTCTCCCATTTAGGAACTGTGAATGATGTCCCTATAACATCTGCTATTTCAGCCAACATATGGCATGAAAAGACCTAACCCAGAAATTGAACCAGGGACTTTCTACATGTGCTTGCCATCTGAGCCACTAGGCTAGCCCTTAACTTTTCTTTTAAACAATACTTTGTTTATAAAATAGACTATTTTAAAGCACTGCAGTTGATACTATAATGTACAACACTGGGCATTCATTTTCTTCATGTATACATGCTCATAGGCAATTCATATACATTGCAGCACCATCCATTCACCATCCTAGTACTGGATGCTATGTAACTTCAGCAGTTCATTTCTGCTCTGCAGTTGGGAGTCAATTTACCTGTTATAAGGAAGTTCCCATGCTCCTCCAGGGGCTCACTATATTTCCTGACAACATGGTTCAGACCCAAGTCCAACTCATAAAACGTTAGTGTCTGCTGGGTGTTAGCAGCTGCCTCTCCTGTTGGATCATTGTCTGCTTCCTGAAAACAACAGAAGCATTTCAATAAATACAAACAGAGCAAAAAAAAAAAAAAAATCAGTCAACTACTGTGGAAAGAACCAACACCTCAGCTTGGGATCATTGTCTCCATCTATCAGATTTGGAATCATGTTGCCTGAAAATTATGAGTACCCCAGCACTATTCTTCTAACTCTTTGTGCTCAAACAAAAATACTACACAGTAAGGGAATTGATAATAGTAAAGCAAAACATTACAAGGCAAGTTATTTCCCTGACACAGTGATCATATGATTGTAAAACACTGGCCAATGTCAGAATATGGACCTTTTAAGATAAGTCTAAAATTTATTATTTTGAACACTATGACACTGCTAATAGAGTGCAGATACATAAAATGCAGTTTTGTTAAAGAATTAATTCTCACTGTATGAAGGAAGGTTTTTTGACAACGAGTGGATCTGAGAAGCACATATTTCTAGTGCTCTTGTAAATAATGAGATCTTTTTCCTTCCTAGTTTAAACTATTCACTCACGAACATATGTTATTCTCACATATGTGTGACCTCATCCGATGGAGCCCCAGTGCAGAAGCTGAAATCACTAGTTATATTCTAGCAGCATCCCACCGCGCATAAGCTAGTGCCTTTCCGCCTGACACTTGAGCAAAGTGAAGAGCATAAAGAGTTCAACCAAAAACAACTCCTAGGGGAGGTGGAAGAGTATGTGAGAATAAGCGGTCTGCTGTCCTCGGACAACACCAGCTATAGGTAAGTATCTTTGCCTTCTCTGAGAACAAGCAGGTTGTGTTATTACCACATGTGAGAATCCCTAGCTATGAGGCTCACCGAAAACAAGAAAGCTAGAGTCTCGAAACGTTGAGACAAAAGCTTCAATAAACCTGAAACTATATACATACTAGGTGTAGGTGCAGCCTGTAACAGAACAAAATTAAAAACAAAATTACAGAGCACATCCAAGGACATGGATTACTGAGACCAAGTAAGCACGGCTTTTGTGTGGGGAAATCTTGCCTGACCAATTTACTTCAATTCTTTGAAGGAGTAAACAAACATGTGGACAAAGGGGAGCCAGTTGATATTGTGTATCTGGATTTTCAAAAGGCGTTTGACAAGGTACCTCATGAAAGGCTACAGAGGAAATTGGAGGGTCATGGGATAGGAAGAAATGTCCTATTGTGGATTAAAAACTGGCTGAAGGATAGGAAACAGAGAGTGGGATTAAATGGGCAGTATTCACAATGGAGAAGGGTAGCTAGTGGGGTTCCTCAGGGGTCTGTGCTAGGACCGCTGCTTTTTAATATATTTATAAATGATTTAGAGATGGGAGTAACTAGCGAGGTAATTAAATTTGCTGATGACACAAAGTTATTCAAAGTTGTTAACTCGCGACAGGATTGTGAAAAATTACAGAAGGACCTTACAAGATTGGGAGACTAAATGGCAGATGACGTTTAATGTGAGCAAGTGCAAGGTGATGCATGTGGGAAAAAAGAACCCGAATTATAGCTACGTCATGCAAGGTTCCATGTTAGGAGTTAAGGACCAAGAAAGGGATCTGGGTGTTGTCGTTGATAACACACTGAAACCTTCTGCTCAGTGTGCTGCTGCAGCTAGGAAAGCTAATAGAATGTTGGGTTGAAAGATAGGAAGCAGAGAGTAGGATTGCGTGGCCAGTATTCTCAGTGGAGGAGAGTAGTTAGTGGGGTCCCGCAGGGGTCTGTGCTGGGTCCGTTGCTTTTTAATGTATTTATAAATGACCTAGAGATGGGAATAACTAGTGAGGCAATTAAATTCGCCGATGACACAAAATTATTCAGGGTCGTCAAGTCGCAGGAGGAATGTGAACGATTACAGGAGGACCTTGCGAGACTGGGAGAATGGGCGTGCAAGTGGCAGATGAAGTTCAATGTTGACAAGTGCAAAGTGATGCATGTGGGTAAGAGGAACCCGAATTATAGCTACGTCTTGCAAGGTTCCGCGTTAGGAGTTACGGATCAAGAAAGGGATCTGGGTGTCGTCGTCGATGATACGCTGAAACCTTCTGCTCAGTGTGCTGCTGCGGCTAGGAAAGCGAATAGAATGTTGGGTGTTATTAGGAAGGGTATGGAGTCCAGGTGTGCGGATGTTATAATGCCGTTGTATCGCTCCATGGTGCGACCGCACCTGGAGTATTGTGTTCAGTACTGGTCTCCGTATCTCAAAAAAGATATAGTAGAATTGGAAAAGGTATAGCGAAGGGTGACGAAAATGATAGTGGGGATGGGACGACTTTCCTATGAAGAGAGGCTGAGAAGGCTAGGGCTTTTCAGCTTGGAGAAGAGACGGCTGAGGGGAGATATGATAGAAGTGTATAAAATAATGAGTGGAATGGATCGGGTGGATGTGAAGCGACTGTTCACGCTATCCAAAAATACTAGGACTAGAGGGCATGAGTTGAAGCTACAGTGTGGTAAATTTAAAACGAATCGGAGAAAATTTTTCTTCACCCAACGTGTAATTAGACTCTGGAATTCGTTGCCGGAGAACGTGGTACGGGCGGTTAGCTTGACGGAGTTTAAAAAGGGGTTAGATAGATTCCTAAAGGACAAGTCCATAGACCGCTATTAAATGGACTTGGAAAAATTCCGCATTTTTAGGTATAACTTGTCTGGAATGTTTTTACGTTTGGGGAGCGTGCCAGGTGCCCTTGACCTGGATTGGCCACTGTCGGTGACAGGATGCTGGGCTAGATGGACCTTTGGTCTTTCCCAGTATGGCACTACTTATGTACTTATGTACTTATTAGGAAAGGTATGGAAAACAGGTGTGAAGATGTTACAATGCCGTTGTATCGCTCCATGGTGCGACTGCACCTTGAGTATTGTGTTCAATTCTGGTCGCCGCATCTCAAGAAAGATATAGTAGAATTGGAAAAGGTGCCGCGAAGGGCGACTAAAATGATAGCGGGGATTGGATGACTTCCCTATGAAGAAAGACTAAGGAGGCTAGGGCTTTTCAGTTTGGAGAAGAGACGGCTGAGGGGAGACATGATAGAGGCATATAAAATAATGAGTGGAGTGGAACAGGTGGATGTGAAGCGTCTGTTCACGCTTTCCAAAAATACTAGGACTAGGGGGCATGCAATGAAACTACAGTGTAGTAAATTTAAAACAAACCGGAGAAAATATTTCTTCACCCAACGCATAATTAAACTCTGGAATTCGTTGCCGGAGACCGTGGTGAAGTTGGTTAGCTTGGCAGAGTTTAAAAAGGGGTTAGACGGTTTCCTAAAGAACAAGTCCATAAACCACTACTAAATGGACTTGAGAAAAATCCACAGTTCCAGGAATAACATGTATAGAATGTTTGTACGTTTGGGTAGCTTGCCAGCTGCCCTTGGCCTGGATTGGCCGCTGTCGTGGACAGGACGCTGGGCTCGATGGACCCTTGGTCTTTTCCCAGTGTGGCATTACTTATGTAAAACACAGCCTAGGAATAAGTCATCAACAGTCTCTGGATTCAGTCTAGCTCTCTTGTCTTCCACAGTCCTTCCAGCAACAGAAGATGTCTTCTCAGATGATGTGCTGATAGCAGGAATGTGTAGGATTCCGCATGCAAATTTTGCTAGCTGTGGTCAGCATGTTTGCTTGTTTTTACAAAAAAATCAAAATATCGTCGTCTGCATCATTCAAACAAATAACGGTCCAGTTCATTAAAAGGCTTCAAAGTAGAGAATAACACGGGATCTGTCCCCATCTACACCCTGTCCCCATGGGCTCTGTCCTCATCCGTGCCCATCCCCATCTCCACCCCGTCCCCTCAGACTCTATCCCTGTCTCCATGGTTATCGCGGATCCCTGTTTTATTCTCTAGTGGTTGTACCACGGAGCAATGCAAAGCCATTATAACATTCTCAGCTTTGTTTTCCAGTCCTTTCCTAATAATTCCTAACATTCTATTTGCTTTGTTGCCACCGCTGCATACTGAGCAAATGGTTTCAATGTATCATCACCTAGATCCTTTTCCTGGGTGGCAATTCCCAATGTGGAACCTTGCATCACATAGCTATAGTCTGGGTTCCTGTTTCCCACATGCTCACATTAAACATCATCTGCCATTTAGATGCCCAGTCTCGTAAGGTCCTCTTGTAATTTTTCACAATCCTCCTGCAATTTAACGACTTTGAATAACTTTGTGTCATCAGCAAATTTAAATACCTCACTAGTTACTCCCATCTCTAGATCATTTAGAAATATGTTAGAAAGCAATGGTCCCAGCACAGACCCCTGGGGAACCCCACTATCTACCCTTCTCCATTGAGAACACTGACCCTCTCTGTTTTCTGTCTTTTAACCAGTTTTAAATCCACAGTAGGACATTACCTCCTATACCATGACTTTCTAATTTCCTCAGGAGTCTTTCATGAGGTACTCTGTCAAATGCCTTCTGAAAATCCAGATACACAATATCGACCAGCTCACCTTTATCCACATGTTTATTCACCCCTACTAAATTGGTGAGGCAAGATTTTCCTTGACTAAACCCATGTTGGCTTTGTTTAATCTGTGCTTCTTCCCATTATCTGCACTGAGTAACATATAGAACATTTGAGGAAGATCATAAGTAGGATCTCTTTATGTTGAATATTTTTCTCATGTGGGATAATGCTGGGGTTGTATGATATGTGTAAAAAAGAAGGCATCATCCAAAGGGCAATCCCAATTTCTGTGAAAGGTAAAAAGGGATCCCAACAAGATAATGTAGAGTCTGAATTCTGAAAATTCTCTGGGCTAATAAAACAGCTACCAGAAACCAGTCAAGAGTAAAGTCCTTAAGGCTCAAAAGGAGAAAAACAAAGTCTGAAGCATCAGATTCCATTCTGGAAAATCTGGACGCACTGGAGGTCTAAAATGAGCCACTCTTTTTAAAGAAATGAATTATACATGGATGAGAGGGTAAGGGAGCATTTTAAACACAACCTGTATGCAAGCGAAGGCCACAAGCTGAACTCTGCCCTTCTTATATCTATCTTGCAATAAGACTAAAATCTGTGCCACTAAAGCATAAAAAGAGGTGAACACACTGTCCAAACACCAAGCCTCAAAAACTCGTCAAATACGAATATATGCTACAGAAGTTACTGTGACCTTGTTGCAAGCAAATCATCCCCCGAGTAACTTCATCACCTCAAACGCAGCTTCTCAATGGTCAAGCCATAAGACAAATCCTCCATGATTATTGGGATCTCTCCTGTGGAAATCTGAGTGGATTACCCACTTTGAGGCAAATCAAGTCCATCAATCAAGGCCAATCTAAAGCTACAAGAATAACAAGATCAGAATGAGAAAGAATCCTTCGACAAACTCAGCCTATCACTGGCTAAAGAGAAAGACATACAAGGAGCCTCAACTGTGGGCAAGGTTGGACCAGGGCATTCAAACCTTCCGATCATTGTTCTTTCTGTCAGCTGAAAAGCAGAACAACTTGGCATTATGGCTAATTGCCATCAAATTCAGAAGAGTAATCCCCACCAAGTTGTTAAAAGAACCCCCTCGTTAAGTCTCATTCTCCTGGATCTTAAGAGTGCCTGCTTAGAAAATCCACCTGAATATCCTGAACTCTGGCCATGTGTGCAGCCCAACAAAGAAAAGGAAATGTCTCCTGTGCCACCGCAGCACTCTTTGTTCCTCATTGCCCGTTGACATACACCAATGCCATAGCATTGTCCAATAAAATTCTTACCACTTTGCCTGTTACCAGTTCCTTGAAGGTTACCAAGGCCTTCCGAATGGCTCTGGTTTCCAAACAACTGATTGACCAAGATGCTTCCTGAAGCCGATCATGTCCCCTGCACCACATTCCCGAAGCAATGAGCACCCCAACCTAAGACGCTGGTATCCATTTTTAATATCATCCAGCTGGGTTTCCAACTGCATACCCTTCTTCTGATTCTGAAGATTAAGCCATCACCTGAAGCTGAGGCAGGCTTCTGGAGTCCATAGAATACAGCACTTATAGGACTGACTATAAGCCATCCAACAGCTTAACAGAGATCTTTTGAGTGACTGCATATGAACTTGAGCCTACGGCACCAACTCTATGGTGAGAGTGCAGCCTGGAACAGAACAAAAATGGGCCTAGGAGGGTGGAGTTGGATTCTAAACCCTCAACAGATTCTGCAGCACCGACTGCCCAAACCGACTGTCACGTCGGGTATCCTGCTGAAGGCAGTAGTGAGATGTGAATGTGTGGACTGATAACCACGTTGTGGCTTTGCAAATCTCTTCAATAGAATCTGACTTCAAGTGAGCCACTGACGCAGCCATGGCCCTGACATTATGAGCCGTGACATGGCCCTCTAGAGTCAGCCCAGCTTGTGTATAAGTAAAGGATATGCAATCCGCTAGCCAATTAGAGATTGTGCGTTTTCCAATGGTGACTCCCCTCCTGTTGGGATCAAAAGAAACAAACAACTGGGCGGACTGTCTTTAGGGCTTTGATCGCTCCACGTAAAAGGCCAATGCTCTCTTACAGTCCAAGGGATGCAACTTGTCTTCACCAGGGCAGGTATGAGGACGGGGAAAAAATGTTGGCAAGACAACTGACTGATTCAGATGGAACTCCGACACCACCTTTGGCAAGAACTTAGGGTGAGTGCAGAGGACTACTCTGTTGTGATGAAACTTGATATAAGGTGCATGCACTACCAAGGCTTGGAGCTCACTGACTCTACGAGCTGATGTAACAGCCACCAAGAAAATGACCTTCCAGGTCAAGTACTTGATGGCAGGAATTCAGTGGCTCAAAAGGAGCTTTCATCAGCTGGGTGAGAACTATGTTGAGATCCCATGACACCGGTGGAGGTTTGACAGGGGGCTCTGACAAAAGCAAACCTCTCATGAAGCGAACAACTAAAGGCTGTCCAGAGATAGGCTTACCATCTACAAGTTGATGGTAAGCACTAATTGCACTAAGGTGAACTCTTACGGAGTTGGCCTTGAGACCAGACTCTGATAAGTGTAGAAAGTATTCAAGCAAGGTCCATGTAGGACAAGAAAAAGGATCTAGGGCCTAGTTGTCACACCATACGACAAACCTCCTCCATTTGAAAGAATAACACTTTTTCGTGGAATCTTTCCTGGAAGCAAGACTCGGGAGACACCCTCTGAAAGACCCAAGGAGACAACTTCTAAGCTCTCAACATCCAGGCAGTGAGAGCCAGAGATTGGAGGTTGGGATGTAGAAGCGACCCCTCGTTCTGGGTGATGAGGGTCGGAAAACACTCCAATCTCCATGGTTCTTCGGAGGACATCTTCAGAAGAAGAGGAAACCAAATCTGACGAGGCCAGAAAGGAGCAACCAAGATTATTGTTCTGCGGTCTTGCTTGAGTTTCAGCAAAGTCTTCCCTACTAGAGGTATGGGAGGATACACATACAGAAGGCCTGTCCCCCAATGCAAGAGAAAGGAATGTGACACTAGTCTATCATGGGCCTGAAGTCTGAAACAGAATTGAGGGACTTTGTGATTGATCTGAGTGGCAAAAAGATCCACAGAGGGGGTGTCCCACGCTTGGAAGATCTTGTGGACAGCGCCCATGTTGAGCGACCACTCGTGAGGTTGCATGATCCTGCTCAACCTGTCGGCCAGACTGTTGTTTACGCCTGCCAGATACATGGCCTGGAGAAACATGCCGTGACAGCATGCCCAAAGCCACATCCGGACGGCTTCCTGACACAGAGGGCTTGTTGGTGTAATACATAGCAACCTGATTGTCTGTCTGAATCAGAATGATCTGGTTGGACAGCTGATCTATGAAAGCCTTGAAAGCATTCCAGATCGCTCGTAATTCCAGGAGGTTGATCTGAAGACCCTTTTCCTGAAAGGACCAAGCTCCTTGAGTGTGAAGTCCATCTACATGAGCTCCCCACCCCAGGAGGGATGCATCCGTCATCAGCACTTTTTGTGGCTGAGGAATTTGGAATGGATGTCCCAAGGTCAAATTGTATTGAATGGTCCACCACTGAAGGGAACTGCAAAAGTAGATGGAGAGATGGATCACATCCTCTAGATCCCCGGTGGCCTGGCACCACTGGGAAGCTAGGGTCCATTGAGCTGATCTCATATGTAGGCGTGTCATGGGAGTTACATGAACTGTGGAGGCCATGTGTCCTAAGAGTCTCAACATCTGCCGAACTGTGATCTGTTGAGACACTGAGCCATGGGACAAGAGGGCCAGGAGATTGTCTGCCCTTGCCTGGAGAAGATAAGCTCGAGACGTCCGTGTGTCCAACAGAGCTCCAATGAACTCCAATTTTTCAACCGGGACACAGTTGGGATAATTGATCACAAACCCCAGTAGCTCTAGCACTCGAATAGTCATCCGCTTGGACTGTAGAGCGCCCACCAGTGAATTGTCGAGATAAGGGAACACATGTACTCCCAGTCTGCGTAGCGATGCTGCGACAACTGCCAGGCACTTTGTAAAAACCCTGGGTGCAGACGCGAGGCCAAAGGGCAGTACACAGTACTGAAAGCGCCGAGTTCCCAACCGAAATTGAAGACACTTCTTGTAAGCTAGGAGTATCAAGATGTGGGTATAGGCGAGGAAGTGACGTCATCACTGGGAGATGGCCGCATGAAAGAGAAGCTCCGGAGGTGCTTCGATATTAAATAAGATCCCACCTGAGAAATTGAGAAAAATCGCGCCACCAAAGCTCCAGCTAAGGTCAGACAGCATGACGACCCAAAAAAAGCTGGAGAAATACCACTTCAAAGTGGACAAAACAGAGGCGGAAGCAGCGCTAGAGAAGACAGCGGGGAAGCGCGGAGCCAAAATGGCGGCTGACGTCTCGGACTCGGAGCTGGAGCATGAAGAGCGCTCGGAGAGCGAAATGGAGCACACTAAGAGGGATGTTGCCAAATGGTTTCAGGAATTGAAGACGGAGGTTGTAACCTCAAAAAAAGAAATTCAAGCTGCTGTTGCAGAATTGCGTGGAGAAATTCAAGAGATAGGAAACAGAGTGGCCCTAACTGAGGAAAATATAGAGGCAATGGGAGAGGAGCTACAAACTGTGCAAGCTACCCTTAAAGAGGAAAAACGAATCAGAATGGAGTTGGAACTGAACATGGAAGATCTTGAGAATAGATCGCGGAGAGGTAATTTGAGATTCAAAGGGGTCCCTGAGGAGGATCAATTTGGGGAGTGTGAAAGTAATTCAGGAATTGTGTGCATTCATCTTAACTTCGGGGGAGAACTCCCAATCAGAGCATAGAATGGATACTGTGCAGCTTGATAGGGCGCACAGGAGTCTTGGTCCTCGGAGAGGAGATGCACCCAGAGACATTATAGTCTGTTTTCACGAGTTTCAAGCAAAGGAATTGATTTGGAAAGAAGCATGGGGGACATAGCATGGAAGAACTGTAGTGTTAAAGTTTTTCAAGATTTGGCGCAGGCGACTTTGACAAGGAGAAGAGACTTCAAAATGGTGACAACCTATCTGCAGCAGAAGGGTTTAAGGTACAAATGGCTTTACCCGTTTGGCCTGCAATTCACAATGGGCAATCAATCCAAAAAATGTCAGACCACGGAGGGAGCGTGGAAAGCATTGCTGGATCTGGGGTGTAAAGATCTTCCGGCAGAGGGACAGAGGCCGAAAGGAGAGACTTCGGGCTCCGGGATCAGGTCGCAATCGGGATGGACAACAGTTAGAAGAGACAGAAGATGAACATCACTTCCCAGCACATCTAGCCCGGCGCAAGGAGATCAAACTTGACTGTAATGGACTAAATGGTGGTTGGAGTGAGCTGTTGAAGTAGTTAAGGGACTGCTAGGGCTCAAATATAGGAAATGTTGTGGAAAGGGTGAGCGCATGAAGGGTGGATGTATAGATGGGTGAGATTGAATGGGATATGAAGGTACACAGTGGCACCCAGTCGTTGACACACTTCCTTCAAGAACTAACTGGCAGGAAGGGAGGGAGGCCGGTTGAAGACAGGGAAGGGGGGAGGGGGGAGGGGGTTAGGATGGGTTCATGGAATGTTAATGGCTTAAACAACCCAGGGAAAAGAAGTATTATTTTTAATGAACTCAGGCGTTTAAAGTGGGACATTATCATGCTCCAGGAAACACACATACAAAAGAAAGATCAAAGGTTGCTGCAACATAAGAATTTCGGAAACTATTATGCACTGGCAGACCCACGGGGAGGCAAAATGGGGGGTCTGGCTACATACATTAGGAAGGAGGTTCCATTTCTTAAGGAAGATATATATACAGAGGCACAGGGGAGATGCATTGCGATAAAAGGGAAACTATATAATCAGACTGTAACAATTATAAATCTATATGCTCCCAACACAGGGCAGGGACAATTTTTTGAATCTCTTCGAGAAGAATTAGCGCGGTTTGCAGCAGGCAGGGTAATAATGGGGGGAGATTTTAATATGACCTGGGCATGGCTGGATCATTCCAAGGGTGAAGGAGGTAATCTCAAACCACATAGAAGTAAGCTAAAGGCTTTAGTCAAGGAGTTGGATCTCCTTGACGTTTGGAGGCTGCAACATCCTAGGCAACGAACATTTTCATTCTACTCGCACGCACTACAGACATACACAAGAATTGATGTGATCTGGGTTAGCCGCTCCCTATGGGAAAGGGTGGGAGAAACAGAAGTAGAGAGCATTCATGCTTCTGACCATGCCCCGGTTTGGATCACGTTCTCGGATCTAGGGCAAGAAAGGAAATCTACCTATTGGAGGTTGAATGAATCATTAATAGGGGATGATAAGATCTGTACAGAGATCCGGGGGGCCATTAAGGAATATATGGAATTTAATGATACGGGTGAGGTGTCTGACGGGAGCTTGTGGGATGCTCTTAAAGTGGTTATAAGGGGACGCCTCATCAAAAATGGAGCGATCCGGAAGCGGGAGCGTGAATCTAGGGAATTGGAGATTAGAGTAAGATTAGCACAACTAGAGGTGGAACATCAGGAGGGAAGGAATCTAGAGGTCTTGCAAAGTTTATTAGAATGTAGGGCTGAATTACAAAAACTGCAGGTGGAAAAAATGGAATTTCAAAGGCATCTCATGCAACAGAAATTCTTCGAATTTAGTAATAAATCGAGTACTATGCTAGCCCGCTTTCTTAAGCAACGTCAGGTCAATAGTACAATAGCGATGATTAAGGGACAGGGAGGGATTCCTTTGTACAGTGACAGGGCTATACGTGACCAATTTGTGCAATACTACACTACCTTATACGCGAAAGGGGCGGAGGTTTCCAGGGGGGAAATACAACAATATTTGCAGGAGTTGGGACTCCAGCAATTATCAGGATCACAAAGGGAGATGTTAGAGCAACCCATAAACCATAAGGTGAAATTAGATCTTACCTGCTAATTTTCTTTCCTCTAGACCCTCCAGACCGGTCAAGACGCGTGGGTTATGTACTCCTACCAGCAGAGGGAGACTGAGAAAACACTGAGCTTTGAACACTGACTATATAACCTGTGCAGTACATACAGTAGCCAGTATAACACTCACAAAGCAGAGCAACAAAAAACACAACTTTAACTTAAACGAATGCAACGAAGACCAAACCGCCGCCCGACAAATATCTGAAGGAGGAATCATACTATTCTCCGCCCAAGAGGCCGCAACCGCTCTGGTAGAATGAGCAGAAAACACCTTAGGAACCTCACGGCCCTTCACCAAATAGGCTGACGCAATCGCCTCCTTCAATCATCTTGCTATCGTCGCCTTGGATGCCGCTGCACCCTTTTTAGGGCCACCATGAAGCACGAACAAACGATCCGACACTCTGAACGCCTGTGTTCTAGACAGATAACACCGCAAGATGCGCAGAACATCTAACTTCGCCAGCCGACGCTGTTCCGAATCTCCCGCCAAGTTACCTAAAACAGGCAACGAAATGACCTGATTAACATGAAACTCTGAAACCACCTTTGGCAAAAAGGAAGGCACCGGCCTCAAAGACACCTTTTCCTTGGAAAAGGACAGAAAGGGCTCTCTACACGACAGAGCCTGCAATTCCGAGACTCTCCGAGCTGAGGTAATAGCTACCAAAAAGATCGCCTTCAAGGAAAGATCTTTGCACAAAGCCGCAACCAAAGGTTCAAATGGAGGTCTGTCTAAGGCATCTAAAACGAGATTCAAATCCCACGGGGGAACCAACCGCCGACGAGGCGGCCGCAACAACTTCACACCCTTCAAAAAACGAACAACCTCAGGAATAGAAGCAATGGACTTCCCCTGAACCTTCCCCCGAAAACACGACAACGCTGCCACCTGAACCTTCAAGGTAGCCAAGGCCAGACCCCTGTCCAAACCATCCTGCAAAAATTCCAAGACCTCCGCCACCGAGGAACGAAAAGGCATCACCGTCCGCTCTGCACACCAGTGCTCAAACAATCTCCAAACCCGAACATACGCCAATGAAGTGGAGGTTCTGCGGGACTTCAACATTGTATCAATGACTCTGGCAGAAAACCCTTTCTTCCTCAACCTGTGCCTCTCAAGAGCCAAGCCATAAGCGAGAACCGAGCCGGGTCTGGCATAACTATCGGGCCTTGACACAAGAGTACTGTTTCCAACAACTGAAGGGGCTTCGCGACCGCCAACCGCACCAGATCTCCGTACCACGGTCGACGCGGCCAGTTCGGAGCTATCAAAATCACCCGTCCTGAGTGCCGCTCGATGCGCTGGATTACTCGACCTACCAACGGCCACGGAGGAAACACATACAGCAATCCCTGCGGCCAGGGTAACAGCAGAGCGTTGAGACCCTCCGCACGCGGATCTCTCCGACGACTGAAAAACCTTGGGACTTGGGCATTGCGCGCTGTGGCCATCAGATCCATAACTGGCAGACCCCAGACCGACACAATTCGGCCGAACACCGCCTGATGCAGAGACCACTCTCCGGGATCCAGAGTATGCCGGCTCAAAAAATCTGCGTCCACGTTGTCCACCCCGGCCACATGAGCCGCCGAGAGCGCCTGAAGATGACCTTCCGCCCATTGGCATAACAGTGCCGTCTCCTCCGCGACCGCCTGACTCTTTGTGCCCCCTTGACGATTGACATAGGCCACAGCTGTGGCATTGTCGCAGAGCACTCTGACTGCCTTGTGGAGAAGCAGTGACTGAAAACACTGAAGTGCCAACCGAATGGCCCGAGTCTCCAACCGGTTGATGGACCACCTTGCTTCCGCCTGGGACCACCGCCCCTGCGCTACCTGACCGAGACAATGCGCTCCCCATCCTAGCAGGCTGGCGTCTGTGACAAGAACCACCCACTGAGGGGACTCCAACGGCATTCCCTTCTCCAGATTGCAAGTTCTGAGCCACCAACGGAGGCTGCGACGGACAACCGCCGACATCGGTAGACGTACCTCCAACTCCTGCGACAGGGGAGCCCACCGACTGAGTAGAGAAGACTGAAGCTGACGCATGTGCGCCCTGGCCCAAGGAACTACTTCTATGGTTGCCGCCATCATCCCCAGAACTTGCAGGTAAGACCGGGCCGTCGGTGACGACAGTGCAAGAAACCGCCGAATCAGGTCCTGCAACTTGCTGATTCTCGGGGGGGGGGGGGGGGGGGGGGGGCAAAAACACTCGACCCGAGCTCGTATCGAAGAGAACGCCCAGATACTCCAGAGACTGCGACGGTACCAACTGACTCTTGCTGAAATTCACCACCCAGCCCAGCGACTGGAGAAACTGTACCACACGCGACGTCGCCCCCTCGCTCTCCGCCCGGGACTTGGCCCGAATCAACCAATCGTCTAGATACGGGTGCACCAAAATGCCCTGCCGGCGCAAAGCTGCCGCCACCACCACCATGACCTTGGAAAAGGTGCAGGGAGCTGTTGCCAGACCGAAGGGCAGGGCACAAAACTGAAAGTGCTTCCCCAAAACTGCAAAGCGAAGAAAACGCTGGTGCGCCGCTCGAATGGGAATATGAAGATAAGCCTCTGTCAAGTCCAGAGAAGTTAGAAACTCTCCCTGCCGGACTGCAACAATGACCGACCGCAACGTCTCCATGTGAAAAGAGGGAACTTTGAGCGCTGCATTGACTCTCTTTAGATCTAAAATAGGCCGAAAGGCATCCTCCTTCTTTGGCACCACAAAGTAAATTGAGTAACACCCCGAGCGTTGCTGAGCGGGCGGAACAGAAACCACTGCTCCCAGACTGAGAAGACGACGCAACGTGTCTCGTACTGCTGCTCTCTTGAGCCTCGAGTGACAAGGGGACTCCAGAAACCGTTCGGGCGGAGAGGTCTCGAACTCCAGGGCATAACCATCTCGAACCACTTCGAGAACCCACTGATCTGATGTGATGTGGACCCAGTTCTGGTAAAACTGACTCAGCCGAGCCCCTACACGCACCAGAACCTGGGTCTGCACATCTTCATTGGGCAAGCCGCCCCGAGGTCTGACCTCCCCCGAACGAGCCCCGGACTCCGTGACGACTCCCGCGAAAGGACTGGGTGCGCTGGAAGAACCGACCTATAGAAGCCCCACTAAACCTACCAGGCCTATACCGTCGAGCCTCACTAAGTCGACCTCGAGAGGAATTACCCCTAACTCCCAGCTTGGGACGAAAATCCGGGAGTCGAGGCACCTTGGCCTCACTAAGGCCTTTCACTAACTTATCCAACTCTTCGTCAAAAAGCCTAGAACCCTTGAAGGGGAGAGAACACAACTTAGCCTTAGAGGCCGCATCCGCGACCCAACCTCTTAACCAGAGAGCCCTACGCGCTCCCACTATCATAGCCATATTTTTAGCCGACGCACGCAACAAATCATACAGTGCATCAGACAAAAAAGATGAACCCGTCTCCAACTTGGCTAAATCCTGTAACCCCGAGGTCCCAACCTCCCCGGGATCATCCAGGAGCTTCTTGGCCCAGCGAAAACACGCCCGCACCACCAGGCCCCCACACACCGAGGCCTGGAGAGCTAGCGCCGACAAGTCGAAGCTTCGCTTAAGAAATGCTTCCAACCTCCTATCCTGGGGTTCACGGAGTGCAGCCCCACCATCTACTGGAATAGCCGTCGCTTTAGTAACCGCTGTAACCACTGCATCTACCGTAGGAGCCTTAAGGGAATCCCTATCCTCCTGCGGCAGGGGATAAAGTCTTGCCATTGCCTTAGAAACCTTACACGGCGAATCTGGCGAATCCCATTCCTGGGTAATCAACTCCCTGAGATCCTTGTTCATAGAAAAGGTCCGTGCTCTACACTGAATTCCTTTCACCAAAGGATCCTGCCCAGATTCACCTGCAGCCACCTCAGGATTAAATTTAAGGGTAGATGTGACCTGATCAATGAGCTCCGAAAGCTCATCCCTATGAAAAATCCTGACTACTGAGGGATCTTCCCCAGGAAGGGAGTCCACTGGATCTACCGGACCCTCAAAACCCTCAGACTCTCCCCCATCACTAAATGGGCCTTCCGTGCCCACCTGAGACAGACATTCCTCGTCCTCTGTCCACTCTATCCAGGGTCTTTTAGGCAGCATGGGACTAACCCCCTCCACTCCCTGGGGGGGGGGCCCGATTTCCAAGCCTGAAAAAGAGTCCATACAAACTCTGGAGGAAAGCCAACCCCTCCTGGACCCTCATTAGGCACTTTCTGTGGCACAACGGAGGCAACTGGCTCAACCACAGCAGCCTCTGCAGAACGCGCTGAATTCAAAATGGCGGCCGTTCCCGCCGAAACTGAAAGCGCCGCCGCCGGGCCTGCCTGAGTTGCCGCTGATAAAGGGGCCGCCGATACCACCGGGACTTCCGCGGTTAACTCCGGGGGAACTGCCTCCAAACGTTTGGGTTCACCGCACAGCCGACACGGACCGCCCGGCGATTCGATGCCCCGGCGCGAGCACGCGCGACAACGGAGGAGTTTGGCCGCCATAACTCCAAAGGTAAAGGCAGCGTTACCCCGTACCGGCCCCAATGTCAGGCAAGCCCCAAAAAACACTGCTCTCTCGCTCCTAGGACGGAAAAGAACTCCCGTTCGTTCCGCACCAAATAAATAAATATATCTCCCTTAAAGGGACAGAAGACAATTCTGGCAGCTGAAAATTGTACGGCTCTCAAGGCTGCAGTACACAGAAAGCAGCCGAGGCACAAAGCTGCCAGTAACACAGTACTGGAGAGCAGCACAGGGGGAGGGACCCGACAAAGCAGATGTAACACCCCAGGGGGAACTACTGGGCCCCACCGGACCCAGGGCCCCAAAGCACTTTTTTTTTTTTTTTTGGCAAACCACGTACAGGGTACTTAAAGGATAGAAATCTCTTGAAAGAAACCCAAAATCCTTAATCCCTAAAATCAAAGCTACCTCACCAGACTATTGAAGACTGCACAGGCTGTCCTTCTACCTCTGCTGAGACTGAGAAAATACTGGCTACTGTATGTACTGCACAAGTTATATAGTCAGTGTTCAAAGCTCAGTGTTTTCTCAGTCTCCCTCTGCTGGTAGGAGTCATAACCCACGCGTCTTGACCGGTCTGGAGGGTCGCTGAGGAAAGAAGTGTTTGAAGTGATTAAAAATTTAAAAGGGGGGAAGGCTCCGGAACTCGATGGGTACACGGCCAAATTTTATAAGGCCTTTTCCAAGGAACTGGTGCCTGTCCTATGTAGAGTGGGTAACAGTGGTTTGACAGGTGGATCTTTCCCACCTAGTATGCATGAGGCGGGGATATCGGTTCTGTTAAAGCCGGGGCGTGATCCAGGAGTGTGTGGTTCATATAGACCGATATCCCTGATAAATGTGGATATTAAGATCTTAGCCAAGATAATGGCCAATAGGCTGGGGATAGTGCTGCCGTATTTGATAAATGAAGATCAATCTGGTTTCGTGCCCAAGAGACAGGTGGTAGATAACATAAGGAGATCATTACATATCCTATGGGGTACTCAACAAAGCGAAGAGCCGCTGGCTTTTTTGACAACGGATGCCGAGAAGGCATTCGACAGGGTGGAGTAGAACTATTTATGGGAGGTGATGAGTGAAATGGGATTTGGGGAGAGATTTGTGGGATGGTTACAGTGCCTATATAAATCACCAGTAGCCAGAATACAAGTGAATGGGGGTTACACAGGACAGTTTACGATTCAAAGGGGGACACGGCAAGGTTGCCCTCTCTCCCCATTATTGTTTGCGATTTCCATTGAACCCCTGGCACAGCGGGTGCGAATCCTAACAGATATTAAAGGGGCGAGGATAGGGGATACAGAGCATAAAATAGCTTTATTTGCAGACGATGTCTTGTTTTATGTTGGGTATCCACTATTGACATTGCCTATTATTAAACGGGAACTGGATAGATATGGGGGGATGTCTGGCTTTAAAGTTAATTACGATAAATCTGAATTGATGGGGGTGACTCTCTCAGACAGCGAGGTAAATAGATTGCTGGAGTCCTACTCATTTAAAAAAGCGGCAGGGCATTTTCGGTATTTGGGAATTCAGATTCCGAGGGATTTATCTCAATTATATTTGTTGAATTATATCCCACTGTTTAGGGAAATGAGGAGAGACCTAAGTAATTGGAGGCATGGCTGGCTGTCATGGTGGGGCAGGATAGCAGCAATAAAAATGAACCTGCTCCCCCGGCTTTTATTCTTTTTTCAAACCTTGCCAATCTCAGTCCCTAAGGGAGAGATATCTAGATTACAATCTGAAATATTCCGGTTCATTTGGGGAGGGAAGGGGGCCAGACTTTCCAGGAAGATCATGTGGAGAGCAGTGGATCTAGGGGGTAGAGGTATTCCCAATTTACAATGGTATTATGGGGCGGCCCAATTAAAATTTATGACTGAGTGGAATAGGGGGGATGAGACAGCATTAACAAGGTTGGAACAGCATTTTGTGAAGGGATATTCTCTAAAGGGAGTATTATGGGCTTCCATATCTACTAAAACTTATAAACATATAACGAGGAACCCATTTATCATGCACTTGTTAATGATATGGGGGTCACAAAGGGATAAATTAAGAGGAACGAGAATATTATCCACCAATGCATTAATTACTCAAGAGCCCAGCTTTCCGGCGGGAAGACAGGGAAGGGGATTTGTAGGGTGGGCACGCAGGGGATTGGTCAAATTTAGTGATTTACTAGATTCAGGGGAAATTAGACCCTTTGAGGAACTACAGGAAACATAAGGACTAACACAGACAGATATATTTGCCTACTTGCAAGTTAAACACTTTGTTGGTAAGCAGGGATGGGGTAGTCCTGCAATGGAGAAGGCGGAGACCTTTGAAGACACATGGAGTTTTGTGAGCAAAAGGGGGAAAGGCATAACTCTGTTTTATCGCCATCTCCGGGGGGAGGAATTCATTAAATTTCCATATATGAAGGAGTGGGAGCGAGATTTAGGGAGTGAGCTGAATGTGACTGAGTGGAAATCTATATGCAGGGAGGTGAATAAGGCGTCAATATGTGTATTGATTAAAGAAAATGCATACAAAGTATTAAGCAGATGGTACTACACACCAGACCGTGTGAAAAAGATGTATTCTGATGCTAATGATCAGTGTTGGCGTTGTGGAAAAGCAGTGGGAACGTATTGGCATATATGGTGGTCATGTACTGTTCTGCAAATTTTTGGTCAGATGTTGCAAGCTCTCTCACTAAAGCACTGAAGGTTGATTTCCCCTGTGATCCTAAATGGTGCCTTCTGGGGGGAGGGAATAGAAGGGGTTTGAAATGGCATAGACGCGTAAAACGCATAAGTCTGGCGGCAGCGAAGTCCCTCATAGCTTTTCATTGGAAATCGAAATTGGGACCGACCGGACAGCAATGGGCAGCAAAAATTAAAATAGTGGCCGAGATGGAGAAACTAACAGATCGCAGACTGGGGCGTTTAAAATTGGATGCTGAGGAGTGGGTACATTTGGATAACATACTGGGTGAAATGTAAAGTTTAAGTTACTATGTATAGGGGAAGGGAAGGGAGTTAGTTTGGGTGGGAGAGGGAGGGAGGGGGAAGGGGAATAAATAGATTCAAGGAAGGGAGGAGGGTGGGACAAAAATGGAGAGTGGGTAGGTCGAAAAGAGAACTATGCACTTATACATGTATATGTCTAACTTTTTTTTTAATTTGTATGAAGTCTTTATTAATAGACAATATCGCAATCCAATATAGTATAACAAGATAATCCTCGAGTCCTGATACATACTACTGAACAGAAATCAGTGAGAACATAGTGGAAAATACATTGTGCAGTTAACAACGCAGTGCTAAGTCCATATTCCCGGTCCCGGCTACTAAAAAAACTGATAGACCTGAACAGCGAGGCCATATTAACTTCAAGTTTTATGAAACTTTTATCAAAGGATAACAGGTCCCAAGCCCCTTCCCCCCTCATTCCCCCCTCCCTCCCATTCCGGACTTGCATCTTTAATTCTCCTGCCTACTTCATTTATGAGTATAGCGGAGGTAAGCATCCCATATTGAGCGCCACTTAGGCGTTAGGCTTCGTCTTTCAGCCATGAGCCGCTCCATCTCGCAAACATACCCCATCTTTCGGAGCCATCTATTCAGTGATGGGACCACTGGTAGTTTCCAGGTGGCTGCTATTACAATTCTAGCTGCACACGTGGCATAGCGCAAAAGAGCCTGTTGGGTGGGAGAAAGTCCCACCACTTTTGCCGAAAAAAGGAAAATGGTTGGGTGCCAGGGAATCATCCGACCCAGCCAAATCTGCAGCCTACTTCGGACCATTTTCCAAAAGGCTCTAATCTTCCTGCAATGCCACCAGATATGACCCATGGTTCCCTTGATACCACAACCCCTCCAGCACAAGCCCGACAGAGCAGGGTAAATGCGCTGAAGGCGTTCCGGTGACATATACCACCTAAACAGAACTTTGATAGCATTTTCTTTGAAAGGTACATGAGACGACACCCCCGCCGCAGCCCGCTCCATTCTCTCCCATGCCACCTCCTCTATTTCTATACCCAGCTCTCTCTGCCAGCTCTTCCTATGTATGGTATGACTGGGTATAGACTGATTGAGAGTGTGGTGCAGTCGGGATATCAACCCACCTGCCATGGTCTGTCCCTCACAAATTTTTTCTAAAGTTGAGTGCTCCCTCTGTATCACCTCCTGAACTGCCCGAGTCTTAAGGAAATGTGTCAATTGGAGATATGCATATTCGTCAGACCCCACTACCGGGAACTGTTCACGGGCCCTCTGGTATGGCATAAGGGACTCCCCTTCAAATAACTGACCCCATGTCTGCAAACCCCCCTCGTACCACCTTGTAAATGGTCCTATTTCAGTTCCCGGGTAAAACAAAGGATTATGTGCTATCGGGGACAGACGAGACAGTGTACATTGACGTTTTGGAAACAGACCATCCCAGTTGGCAAAGGTGACATATACAGAAGGACACAAACCCTCCCCCAGAGACCTAAGAGTGCTCGGCATCCACATAAGCGCTTTCAAGGGCCGTGCACCCACTGTAGACTGCTCTATATGCACCCACTGCCTATCTGGGTAATCTTGATACCATTCCACCGCCGCACGTGCCTGCACTGCCCGATGGTACCGAGCCAAGTTGGGGACCCCAAGTCCTCCCCTGTTTTTCTCCTGATACAGAAAAGCTCTGGCTAGCCTAGGGCGTTTACCCGCCCAAATAAACCGCACAATACGGTCTTGCAGTGCAGCTAAAAATTTGCGGGGCATCTCTATTGGGAGGGCCTGGAACAGATACAACAGGCGCGGCAGGATATTCATCTTAATGGCGGCTATACGTCCAAACCAGGAAAGTCCAATATCTCCCCAGCTCTCCATATCCTCAGCAAGTACCCGGGAAAGACCCTTATAATTTGCAGTGAAGAGCTCCGAAAGTTGAGCAGTGATATTCACTCCCAGGTACCGAAGACTCTGAGGGGCCCACCTAAAAGCATACAGCGATTTGGCTTCATCCACAATTCCTGCAGGAAGAGTCACATTTAAGGCTTCCGTTTTTGACATGTTTACTTTAAACCCTGAAACTGCAGAATACTCTTCAATGTCTCTCAGGAGCTCAGGGAAGGTAGTTAGTGGTCTAGGGACAAACAACAGCACATCATCTGCGAATAAGGACAGCTTATGCTCTCTCCCCCCTATGGTTATGCCAGTGAACCCTGGGTTAGCTCGAACCCTTGAGGCAAAAGGTTCCATTACCATGGCGAACAATAGCGGAGAGAGAGGGCACCCCTGCCTGGTGCCCCTATGTAGAGCAAACATATCTGAGTTACCTCCATTCACTCTAATACAAGCTTTGGGTGAGCTATAAAACGCTTGTATCCACCCTCGAAACTGCGGCCCTATCCCAAATGTCTCCAACACTTTATACATGTAGGGCCAATGCACCCTATCGAAAGCTTTTTCAGCGTCCAGACTCAGGAGACACAGAGGCCTATCTAGTTTTTTAGCTAAATACATGATGTCGAGTACTCTCCGCGTATTGTCTGTTGCCTTTCTGTGTGAAACAAAGCCCACCTGATCAGGATGTATTATTGCAGGGAGTAGAGGCCCCAACCTATTAGCCAACACCTTAGCTAATATTTTGGCATCAGCATTCAAGACCGAGATAGGGCGATACGATCCACATTCCACATGGTCTTTATTAGGCTTAGGTAGCACAGCTATCCATGCCTCCAGCATAGAGGGGGGAAGCGACTCCCCCTTTCCAATTTGGTTAAACAACTCGGCTAATAGTGGTGCTAACTCGGGGGCAAATTTCTTATAAAATTCGTTCGGGAGGCCATCCAACCCCGGGGATTTACAGGATGGCAAATGCTGAATTGCTCTCTGAATTTCAACCGGGGAGACAGGTTCCTCCAAAGTTGCTCTTTGTTGAGATGTCAAAGAGGCAAGGTCACTCTCAGCTAAGTATTCTGTAATGGCTTCCACAGACGGGTTAATCTCCCTGGCGTACAACTCCTGATAAAATTCAGCAAAACGCCGCCGTATGGCCTCCGATGTGTTCAGAATATCCCCCCGCTTCCCCCGGATATGTGTGACCGCCCGTGACACCTTTTGCTTGCGCAAACGTATGGCCAAGAGTCTGCCTGCTTTATTAGTAAATTCATATGCCCGGGCCGACAATTTAGATTGAAGCTGGCATAGGTGGTCTGAATAAATAGAGTCTAACTGAAGTCGCTGATTACGCAGTTCCTCCAGGGTGGCCTGTGACCCACTTGCCTCTAGCGCCCGAATCTTTTCCAGACATTGTGCCAATTGCTTCCTACGTATCCTTGCCCGTTGGCTAGCTAACTTTAAAAAGTAGCCCCTGGACACCGCCTTCATTGTATCCCACACAATACTAAGGGAGGGTCCTGATTCTTTGTTCAGTTCCAAGTATTCTTTCAACACCCTCCTGTAGCCTTCCACCACCTCCCCCTCTAGCAACACACTAGCATTCAGTGCCCATCTCCGATCTTTAACCTCCACCTTAATAGAGGGTAACGTCACCCAGACAGGTGCATGATCTGAAATCGTCACATTCCCAATGCCTGCCCTCGGGCCCCGCTCTGAGAGCGTTACGTCAAGGAAGATATAGTCAATACGGGAGTAAGACGTATGTACTGAAGAGAAGTAGGTATAGTCCCTCACACGTGGATAATTAAGCCTCCACACGTCCAGGGTTCCCAAAGAAAGGGCCAGCGATCCTAAGGCCAAAGAGTCCCTGTTCCCCACAGACTGGGCAGTTCCAGACCGATCTAATACCGGGTCCATGACCCCATTAAAATCACCCCCCAGAATCAGAGAGCCCCGGGCGAATGTGGCCAAAAGATTCTTCACCTTAGTGTAAAATGCCCCTTGGTGATCATTAGGTGCATATATTGAAGCTAAAGTTATGTCAACTTGGTCTATGTTTATGTGCAAAAACAAAAAACGCCCCCCTGGGTCCTGTTTAATTTTAATTATTTGGGCAGGTACCTGTTTATGAATCAAAACCGCCACACCCCTTTTCCTAGAGCCATCCACAGATGAGGCAAAAAAAACCTTTAGAGTATTGTGGCTGGTTTAGGAGTCTCTCATCCCGCTGGCGGAGGTGCGTCTCCTGCAACAGCACTATATGAGGCTTCAAATGCTGGAGCTCTTTAAATAGTTTTTGCCGCTTTTGAGGCATGTTCAAGCCTTTTACATTATATGATAAAACCTTTATATCTGCACTCATGGCTGACATCTAAAACCAGACGGACCCTCCAACATGGCCCCTTGATTGCTTCTATGTTCTTCAACTCTCACTTTATGCAAGTCCGGACCTCCCCCCCTCCCCCCCCACATCCATACACCAGTCAGGGAAACAAGTCCCCTAAATGGGAAAAAAAAGGAAGAGAAAATAACCCACAACATGCCAGGCACCCCACCTCCCCCCTCCCATCCCATCAGCCACTTCCCAATTACCATCAGGTCCCCAGACCATTTAAACATTTCCATTTTGAACAGCTCACTTACAAACCCATTTGTTTCCCAATGCTTCATGCCTCTGTACACGTTACCCACCCGACACATCACATTTTTCTCCTTCACACCTTAAGGTCCCCCCTAGTTTAAGTTCTCCCCTTCAGGTAAACCGATATACATCCGTATCCCCAAATTAGGACCTCCACTGAACATTTAGAAGCAAAAGAGAGAGGAGAGAAAGAGAAAAAAAAAAAAAAAAAAAAAAAAACTTTTAAACTTAGTAGCAACAGTCATTTATACCACACCATGTCACCTCTTGTCCCTCTCACCCTCTTGTTTGCAAGGTCATTCACTACGAACCCCAAATAAGTTACTTCATCAAAGTTCAGGTTCCCTCTGCTGCAACCCGCCTCTTCGAGTTGCTCTTTTTATTGGGTTCGGGGATCCGTTGCCACTTTTGCAGTCTCGCTTTAGTAGCAGGTGCCACCGCTCCCGGGGGTGTGCCCGAGTTCACCAGCCCCGCCGCATACAGGGACGCCCAGGCTTCTGGCAGTGAGCAGGCTCTATGCTTAGCCCCTTTGATTGTAAAGATCACCGAAAAGGGGAAGCCCCATCTATATGCAATGCGTTCCTTTATGAGGACGTCCAGCGCGGGCTTCAACAACCTTCTCTGCTGCAAAGTGAACTGGGACAAGTCTTGATATACCGAGACCTTTGCTCCGCCGAATTCCAAGTTCTGTGTTTTTCGAGCACAACTCAGAATCTGCTCCTTAACTTCAAACTTATGGAACCGAACAATGATGTCTCGCACTTTATTATCTTGTCGCGGGCCCAGGGCTCTATGTGCTCTATCCAACTCAATGGACGCTGCATCGGCCTCCTCGTCGCCCCGCAATGTGGCACATAAGGTATGCACAATTCGAGAAACGTCCTCCGTATCTCCTCCCTCAGGAACTCCTCGAAAGCGGAGATTATTTCTCCTGCCCCGGTTTTCAATGTCATCAATTTTGTAGGTTAGTTCCTGGGTTTTACGGTCAATTTCTTGTAGTTTTGCCTCGTGTGAAACCAGGGATTCGGCATGCTCTTCCAGTCTCACTTCCACATCCTCCACTCTTCCCCCCAGTTCTTTTAAGTCAGAGCTTAGAACCTCCATTCTTTCCAGTATTTCATCTTTTGATTTTTGAATGTTTTCTTGGATGCCGGTTAAGATCTGCCGAAGTTCAGCCGAGACTCCCTTTTTTGCCGGTGGCTTGCGCGATTCTGCCAACGAGAGCGCCGAATCGGAATCGGATGGTGAGCCCGGCGCCATTACCTCGTGGCGCTTTGAGGCCCGACTGGAGCCGCCGCCTGCAGGCTTCTCCGGTTCTTTCATTCGCGAGGATTGTGCTTTGCTCATGTCGGGTGGTTGTCAGAGTCCGTGGGAACGTGCTATTCGCGGTTCAAAACACCCGATGGCCGCTTTTTATTGCTTTTTGTGGCCTCGTGGATCGGGAGCTATCGAGCTAAGCTGCCATCAGCAGTGGTGACGTCACTTCCTCCCTATATGTCTAACTTTGGAGGTATATTGTTCTACAAGGAATGTAACGTGTGTTCAGTATTTTGAGGTGTTATGCTTGTTAAACTCTCAATAAAAACTTTAAAGTAAAAAAAAAAAAAAAAAAAAAAAGATGTGGGTATAGGCATCCTTTAAGCCAAGAGAGCATAGCCAATCGTTTTCCATAATCATGGGAAGAAGGGTGCCTAGGGAAACCATCCTGAACTTTTCTCGGACTAGGAATTTGTTCAGGGCCCTTAGGTAATACTACTACTTATTTCTATAGCGCTACTAGACGTACGCAGCGCTGTACAACTTGAACATGAAGAGACAGTCCCTGCTTGACAGAGCTTACAATCTAATTAGGACAAACAGGACAAACAAGAGATAAGGGAATATTAAAGTAAGGATGATAAAATAAGGGTTCTGAACAAGTGAACAAGGGTTAGGAGTTAAAAGCAGCATCAAAAGGTGGGCTTTTAGCTTAGATTTGAAGACGGTCAGAGATGGAGCTTGACGTACCGGCCCAGGAAGTCTATTCCAGGAATATGGTGCAGCAAGATAAAAGGAATGGAGTCTGGAGTTAGCAGTGGAGGAGATGCATGCAGATAAGAGAGATTTACCCAGTGAACAGAGTTCCCGGGGAGGAATGTAGGGAGAGATGAGAGTGGAGAGGTACTGAGGAGCTGCAGAGTGAATGCACTTATAGGTCAATAAGAGGAGTTTGAACTGTATGCGGAAACGGATAGGAAGCCAGTGAAGTGACTTGAGGAGAGGGCTAATATGAGCATAACGACCCTGGCGGACTATTAGTCGTGCAGCAGACTTTTGAACAGATTGAAGAGGAGAGAGATGGCTAAGTGGGAGACCTGTGAGAAGCAAGTTGCAATAGTCTAAGCGAGAGGTGATAAGAGCGTGGATGAGGGTTCTGGTAGTGTGCTCAGAAAAGAAAGGGCGAATTTTGCTGATATTATAGAGAAAGAAACAACAGGTTTTAGCAGTCTGTTGAATATGTGCAGAGAAAGAGAGGGAGGAGTCGAAGATTACCCCAAGGTTACGAGCTGATGAGACAGGAAGGATGAGAGTGTTATCCACAGAAAGAGAATGGGAGAGGTTGGTTTAGGGGGAAAGGTAAGAAACTCAGTCTTGGTCATGTTTAGTTTCAGATGGCGCTGAGACATCCAGGCAGCAATGTCAGACAGGCAGGCTAATACTTTGGCCTGGATTTCGGCTGAGATTTCTGGTGTGGAGAGGCAGATCTGGGAGTCATCAGGTCTAGGATGGGACGCTTCCCCCCCTGTTTTCGTTTGCACAAGGAAGTACCTGGAATAGAATCCCAGCCCTTCTTCCCCTGGTGGAAAGGGTTCGACCGCACTGGTCTTTAGAAGAGCAGAGAGTTCCTTTGCAAGTACCTGCTTGTGCTGGGAGCTGAAAGACTGAGCTCCCGGCAGACAATTTGGAGGCATGGATTCCAGATTGAGAGTGTATCCTAACCAGACTATTTGAAGAACCCACTGGTCGGAGGTTATAAAAGGCCACCTTTGCTGAAAAAATATTAACCTCCCTCCAACTGGTAAGGCGTCCTGAACAGACACTTGCACTGTGTCTACGCTCCATTGGAGCCAGTCAAAAGCCCGTCCCTTGCTTTTGCTGGGGAGCCGCATGGGCCTTAGGCGCACGCTGTTGACAAGAACGAGCACGCTGGGACTGAGCCTGGGCAGGCTGCCGAGAAGCAGGTGTGTACCTATGCCTATTATAGGAATAGGGAGCACTCTTCCTCCCTTCAAAAAAAACTCCTAGATGAGGAGGTGGTAGCAGAAGACACCCGATGGGAGAGAGAATCCATAGCATCATGGTGCTTTTTGATCTGATCGACCACATCCTCTACTTTTCCACCAAAAAGGTTATCCCCCCCCCCCCCCCCCCCCCCCGGCAAGGAACATCCACCATTCGCTGCTGGATCTTATGATCCAGGTCAGAGACACGCAGCCATGGGAGTCTGCGCAACACTATACTTTAAGCAGCAATTCTGGATGTCACATCAAAAGTGTTGTAAGTACCCCTGGCCAGGAATTTTCGACATGCCTTCTGCTGCCTGACCACCTGGTGAAAAGGTTTGGCGAGCTCCGGAGGAAGCGCTTCGACCAAACGGACCAGTTTCGCCAAAAGGCTTCTTTAGGGGATACCGGGTTTTTAAACCGTGGAAACTGTTCTGAGTAGTACTTGACATGTGCTCGTTGGCGAAACGGGTCCTTTGGGTTTCAGTGGTTTTTCGAGAGAACTACACGCGTCAAGCTAAGCTGAATTTTGATTCATTCTTTCTGAACTTTGCATGCTGGACAGTACACTACATTTGAATGTATTGTTTTTAAGTGCATAAAGAAAAAATATTTTAAAAAATAACAAACATTTTTCCCAACGTTTGTGGTTGGCTGGGGGGTTTTTGACCGATGATTACAACAAACTGGCACCAGACAAACATTGTCTAATGGCCATGGGCTTGCAGTGACAGATCATTTTACTTATGAGGTCTTTTCCCCTTAACTTCTTTTTTTAAGTGGTGTTAATCACTTGTTGGATACAAAATGTAACAAATAAACAAAAAGTTTTAATGAACTACAAGGAAGACAAAATGTACAATCTTCTCCCCCCCACACACAAACACTTTAAAAGCTTGGCCAGTCAAGAGGTAGCCTGGTAGTGCTGAGTTCTACATCCCTGGGCTACAGAACTGGTCTCAGACAATCCAAGCTATCTTGTCCTCAACTGTCAAGTGGGAGGGGAAAGGATTCCTGAGCAACCAATAACCCCTGCTCTTAACCATGTAACTCCAAATTTTCTCACACCAGCTCAGACTGCACAGAGCTAGCCTACAATTTCATGGAGAATAAGACATGCTGGCTAGCTGAGGTCTGCACAAGACTCTCATAGGGTGATGTCATGAAACTCATGGTTGTCAGTCTCCATGTACTCGAAGGAGAGAACTTAAACCCAAACATACAGACTGCTCTGAAGGGATGATGAAACACAGGGTTCCATAAAAGTTACTAAGTGACAATACCATTTCTTACATCATCTCATCCTTGAACAGAATATTACCACCACTAGCTATTTAATTCACTTACAGAGAAAACACATAAAATTTGAATTACTCTATAAAGTACTGTAAACGTATATGGCTCTTACAATTTCCTTTTGCCAAAACCACAGCAATGAGGCTTCCCTATCCCTTTTACTACTAGCAACAATTCATAAACTGTCATTACCTCATAATCCATCTCTAGACAGGCAAACATGGGGTTTTCAAAGCCCACGTCAACTCCCACCACATGGTAGACCAGGGTGTTGGCTTTGTGAGCTTCAAGCGGGGAAGAAATAGTCAGACGAGCTGCAGCATCTCTGTTCAGAATGTAAACCAGCTTCTGCTTCTCAATAGCACCTGCAAAAGCAAATCAATCTGCTGAGTAGGAACAGAGACCCAACAGTAAATTAAGGGGCAACCACTCGTCCATCAGAACTTGGGACTTTTACAGTCATCAGCTCCTCATTCACAAATAACTGATCTGAACATGTTTACTTAAAAAAATTCAAAAGCTTACAAACTGACCATTTTTCAAAGTTTATCAAGCACAGTTACATCCATATGATTGCATGTGAAAGCTTAATCACCCCTGTCAAGGAATGACTAAAATTAACGGGGGGAAAAAAAAAGTTAATTCTATTGGGTGCTTTCATGTTTCACTCATCAGACTGCCAGCCCCACTCTTCTCCAATCAATGCAACTGGGCTGGTGCACTGTGTGGGGAGTATGGTGGGGGGGGGGGGGGGGGGGGGCCCAGAGGTGATATATGCATACTTGGGTGTGGGAAGCTATAGGGTGGGGGTACAAATACAAAACACAGGCCCATCAGGCACCAGAGACCAATGGAACACCAGTGGTTGCTTACATAATTTGTGAATCCTATATAATAATTCTCACCTCCAACGTTCTGACGCTGCATGGAACCGTGGGTCCCTCGGAGGTGGTCTGCTAAGTGCAGTAGATAACACTGACGTCATGAATCCCACACAGCTCATCGAAACCAATGAAGTGCCACTGATTAGCTGCGCCTCGGATGACGTCACCAGCCCGACGCCCAGCAACAAACTGTGACCCAGCCAGCAGCAAACAGCGACCCAGGCAGGGGGGGGGAGGAAGGAGTAGGGACACACGCGGATCATGTTTCCCTACTCCTCCCCCTGCCTAGGAATTGCTCGAGACTGGCTGCAAACCTCCCGAACCACCCGCGCACAATAACCACCCTCAAAAAACCGCCGCCACCCTCCCTCTCCAAGTCTGGATTCGGAATGTCGGAGAGGACGAAGAGGGAGGGCAACGAGGCGGCAAGTGTCCAATGTGGAGGAGGCGAGTGAGGGCTCAGGGCGGGGGTCAGGGTCCAGTGGCGACGGGGGAGGGAAAGAGCAGCGGGTCCGACTCCAGCGCAGCTGACATTCCCGTTCACTCAAAACAAAGCAAGCAAACCTATGAGATGCTGCAGGACGTTTAATAGACAGGAGTGGAAGTGAGCAAAGCAAGTCTACGGTAAGCAAGGAAGCCCATTGGTTAATCTCTGTTTCCACTCCCCTACGCAGCCGCCATTGGTATACACTCAAAAACAAGGAAACCAAGGAGCTGCTGCTTCACATTGTCGTTTTTAAATTGTTATTCCATCTGAAACAAGTCTAAAGCTGTTTCAACTGGATAGTGCATTAAAACGTGGCGGACAAAAGGAGGGGGGAGACAGACCCTGCAACTGGGAGGGAGGGAGGGAAGGAGGGAGGGAGGGACCCCCCTGCAACTGGGAGGGGGGACCCTAGCACGTACTCTCTCTCTCTCTGTCACACACACTCGCACCCAGTCTCACTCCCTCTCTCTGTCACACACACTCGCACATTCACTCTCTCTCACACACTCTCTCAAACATACACACTCCGAGGAAAACCTTGCTAGCGCCCGTTTCCTTTACAACAGAAACGGGCCTTTTTTACTAGTATGTACAGAAAAAGGCTGAAAACCCCTGGTGTATTACATGAGAAAATGAAGCAAAATGAAGAGATTAGAAGGACCTACATGCTGGAAAGTCCCAGGCACCAGGTCACCTAGAATCTGGGAACAGCTGACACCAATCTGACCAACAGATGTCATCACAGCTGGCTTTGAAAGAAATGTTTTCTCCCTCAATCTCAAATACTGTTGCTTCGTGTCCAAAATTTCTAAAACTTTCTCCATATCTGATGCCTTATGCTCTTACCTGCCATACCTATGTTTTATTTACCTGTACATCTCCAACAGTGCAGTGTAACAGAATGATATTACCTCCATACACTGCATCAAGGTTACCTAGAACATTAGAATCTGCAGAAAACAGGTGCTTGCTTCGGCAGAACATATACTAGAATCTGCAGAAAATGTTACAATTCATAAAATATAAACATATTGCAAACTGTGCCGAAAGAATGACAATAGAAAAATTCAAACAGCATAAAAAAATAATTTACTTACTAATCATGACAGCTCTGCCCTTGGGATCCACAGCCAAGAACTGACCAGGAACAATTCTACGACAGCCACTTTTGCCAAAGGTTTCCTGATGAATCTTTTCAAACATATTCTTGGAAGGATGATATTCTAGAATAACAATCCTGCCTGAATCACTTCCCACCACAATATAATCCTTCGTTCCACCTGTCAGCCTGAAGGCCATGAGGGAGCGAATAACACCAAACACTTCCACTGTCAGCAAGGTATGCACCTTTCCTGTGTTGGCATCCGGTCGCAGCAACTCCAGGATCTTTCCCCGGGATACAACTATTTCTTGCAATTTTGTTCCTAGAAATGAACAAACCCAAGAGTCAAAATGGAAAAGTTACAATCTCAACTGGTGTTTCCCAAGCCTCTCCTGAAGGCACACTATAGTTGTCTGGTTTTTAGGATATCAACAAGAAATATGCATGAAATATATTTGTATATACTGGGAAAAGCAGTGTATACAAAACCCTCATATACTGTATTTTTACACATATAATGCGAGCTATACTAGTTTAGTTTCCTAAAACACACTAATTGCAAAATTAAAGCATTTGTTTTTAAAGGCTTTTCTTTTTAGGTTTTTGCAGGTATTATTAACACATCTTAGTAAAAATACACCAGTATAGCACGCTCACTCATATAGCACATATGGGGGTAGGAGTGGTTTGTAAAAATGCATTTAATGCACATATTGTATGTATAAGAATACAGTACATATTTATTGTGGCACTCCTGAAAACCCAACTGGAAAGGTGCATCTCCAGGAGAGGCTTGGGAAACTCCGGTCGAAACTCGGTCTAAGGTTTCAGCAACAAAAGAAGGGCATTTACCTGAAAAGTTGCCATGGATAGCATAGCTGATGCCAGTGGCTCTTTGTAATGTTATGTTGTATAGGAACATGATGGTGGTAGGATGATGAAAGCACTTTCACTCTCTCAATTCTTGCTTCACTTTATATTATAGATGCTAGAAAAAAATAGCTGTAAAAAAATTAAGTACAAAGACTTAATGTAGTAATATTCAACTTATTAAGAACAGAATATTAGATCAAATATAAAGGCAAAAATTAACTACCACTGAGGAAGTCAGACACTAATTACCATATGCAGCATTACTGTATTTTTTATGTACATTCAATCACATGCTTGAAAATGCCATCTGCACCCACTAGAAAAAAAATGCATGTACAGTCTGAAGTCAGACACTAATTACCATATACAGCATTACTGTATTCTTTGCATACATTCAATCACGTGCTTGCAAATGCCATCTGCACCCACTAGAAAAAAATACATGTACAGTCTGCACAATTAACACTGTCACAAGATGGGACAGGGGAATATATCTTATGGTTCCAGGCCATAGGAGACATTACCGAGACAAAGAACTTACTAAGTACTTGAAAGAAAGCATGAAAGATTTCTTCAAAACCCTTCCACTGGGTTTTCAATAAAATACTTATACAGCCCCTTGTTAGAGCGCATTTTCAACCCCAAGTCTGAAGGGAAGTAACATACTGAGGTCACAATGAGCAGCTCAAAAAAGAACAAGCATCCCAGGTTTATAACCTTTTTTAAACATAAGGAGGTCACAGCATCAGAAGGGAAAATTAGGTTCTTACCTTGGTAATTTTCTTTCCTTTAGTCATAGCAGATGAAGCCATTACATATGGGTTATGTCCATCAACCAGCAGGGGAGATAGAGAGCACTCAAACTTTCACAGTGCCCTCTTGGCCAGCTAGCTCCACTGCCTCTTCAGTATTTGAAGCTTCCAAAGCAGTATGGCAAACCGCAATGGGAATCACAAGAGCTTTCCTCACAGCGAACGATGGCCCATCACAAGGGCATGAACTCATAAAGGAGGGAATGCACATCCTCCTGGAGGGAATAAACTCATCCTCCTTATTGTATAAGTGGAGGGGAACACACGCGCCTCCTGGAGGGAATCACACATCCTCCCAACACACTGGAGGGAATGAACTCATCCTCCTATTTATAGAACTGGAGGGGAACACACGCGCCTCCTGGAGGGAATGAACACATCCTCCTAAATTTAAACTGAACATGAATCCTGAAGATTGTTTTCCAATTTTCTCCCAAGGAAGGAACTTCAGGAAATTAGAACAGAACCTGAAAAACAGATTCACAGCATACAGACAATCATACAGGGAGGGCTCATGGCTTCATCTGCTATGACTAAAGGAAAGAAAATTACCAAGGTAAGAAACTAATTTTCCCTTCCTTGTCATCAAGCAGATGAAGCCATTAATGTATGGGATGTAACAAAGCAATCCCTAGATAGGGTGGGAACAAGCCACACCACGCGCTAGCACTTGTGCACCAAAACACGCATCCCTCCTGGCAGCCACATCCAGCCTGTAATGTCGGGCAAAGGAGAGCTTAGAAGCCCATGTTGCTGCACTGCATATCTCTTGAAGAGAGAGTGCTCCAGTTTCAGCCCAAGAGGAAGAAATCGCTCTAGTAGAATGTGCCTTAAAGGCTACAGGCAGAACCCTGCCGGCCAGCAGATAAGCTGAAAAGATAGTTTCTTTGAGCCAGCGGGCAATAGTGGCTTTAGACGCTGGAGACCCTCTGCGAGAACCGGATAGCAAAACAAACAGATGATCAGAAGACCTGAAAGAGTTAGTAACTCGCAGATACTGCAGCAGAGTCCTGCGCACATCCAAAAGGTGCAGCTGCCCAAAAAATTCTGGAAACTCTTCCTCTGAAAAAGAGGGCAAGAAAATAGGCTGGTTTAAGTGAAAGGCTGAAACCACCTTAGGCATAAAGGAAGGCACGGTCCGAACCGTGACTCCGGACTCTGAAAATTGCAGAAATGGGTCTCTACAGGACAGCGCCTGGAGCTCTGACACCCGTCTCGCCGAGGTAATGGCCACCAGAAAAACGGCCTTCAGTGTCAAGTCTTTCTCCGATGCTCCCCGAAGCGGCTCAAAAGGAGATGCCTGCAGGGTTTTCAAAACTAGCCCCAGGTTCCAAGCTGGACAGGGTGCTCGCACTGGAGGTCGGAGCCGAAGCACCCCTCTAAGAAACTGTGCCACATCTGGGTGAGCAGCCAAAGACACGCCTTCCACCTTACCACGAAGGGAGGCCAACGCTGCCACCTGCACCCGCAGGGAATTATAGGCCAAGCCTTTTTGTACACCTTCCTGCAAAAAGTCCAGAATCGGCGAGACAGGAGCCCGCATTGGAACAATGGCTCTGGAAGCACACCAAGACTCAAACAGGCACCAAATCCTGGCATAAGCCAAGGAAGTGGACCGCTTGCGGGCTTGCAGGAGAGTGGAAATAACTTTATTGGAATAACCTTTATCCCTCAATTGCACCCTCTCAATAGCCATGCCGTAAGACCAAAGCGGCCGGCGTCCTCCATGGCTACCGGTCCCTGAGTCAACAGGTTCGGTACCAGAGCTAACGGCAGAGGAACCTCCAGGAGCATCTGTCGGAGGTCTGCATACCAAGGTCTCCTTGGCCAATCCGGGGCGATGAGGACCACTTCTCCTGGGTGCAGCCGAATCCGCAAGAGCAGACGCCCTATCAAGGGCCATGGGGGAAACACATAAAGTAGACCCGGAGGCCAGGGTTGAGCCAAGGCATCCAACCCCGCCGAGCGAGGATCTCTCCGTCTGCTGAAGAAGCACGGGACTTTGGTATTGGCACTTGTCACCATTAGATCCATCACGGGCTTGCCCCATTTGGCACAGATCTGCAGGAATACTTCGTCTGCCAGATTCCATTCTGCTGGATCAATCTGATGCCTGCTCAGATAATCGGCCTGCACATTGCTCTGACCTGCAATATGAGCTGCCGACAGACACTGAAGATGCAGCTCGGCCCAGTGGCAAATCAGTTCGGCCTGCGCGGCTAGTGCTCTGCACCTTGTTCCGCCTTGTCGATTTATATAGGCCACCGTTGTTGTGTTGTCCGACATCACTCTGACAGCCAATCCTTCCAGGGTCACTTGAAAGGCCAGAAGCGCCTGAAACACCGCTTTCAACTCTAGGCGGTTGATGGACCACTCCGACTCCTCGGGTGTCCAAAGACCCTGGGCATGCTTCCCCTTGCAGTGTGCGCCCCAGCCCTTCAGGCTGGCATCTGTTACCACTAGGCACCAAACGGGGAGCGTCAGCCGCATTCCTCGCCGCAGCATGCTGTCCGAGAGCCACCACTCCATGCTGAGACGGGCCGCAGGGAGCCAAGTAAGTCTGCATTGGTAATCCTGAGAAATAGGAGACCATCTCCGGAGTAGGGAATACTGTAGAGGTCTCAGGTGCGCTCTCGCCCAGGGTACCACTTCCATCGTGGCTGTCATCGATCCCAGCAGCTGGACAATGTCCCAAGCTCGCGGGCAGGGCATCCTCAGGAGCAGACGGACCTGATTCTGAAGCTTGCACCGCCTTAGCTCGGGTAGGAACACACAGCCCGAGACTGTGTCGAACCTGGCCCCCAAAAACTCTAGAGATTGTGAAGGGGACAGGTGACTTTTGGCCATATTGACGACCCAGCCTAGAGATTGCAGTACTGAGACCACTCTGGCTGTAGCTTGTAAGCTCTCTGTTGCAGAGTCTGCTCTGATGAGCCAGTCGTCTAGGTACGGGTGAACTCTGATACCTTCTCGCCTGAGAAAAACAGCTACTACCACCATTACCTTCGAAAAGGTTCGGGGAGCTGTGGCGAGGCCAAAAGGCAAGGCCCTGAACTGGAAATGTTTTCCCAACACCGCAAACCTCAGAAACTTCTGGTGCGGGGGCCAAATCGGTATGTGCAAGTAAGCTTCTTTCAGGTCTACAGACGTGAGAAACTCTCCTGGCTGAACCGCCGCAATGACGGAGCGCAGGGATTCCATGTGGAAATGCCGCACTCTCAGGGACTTGTTCACTTCTTTTAAGTCCACAATAGGGCGAAAGGACCCACCTTTTCGCGGCACCACAAAGTAGATGGAGTATCGGCCGCAGCCTTGCTCGGCGGGAGGCACCGGGGTCACTGCCCCTAACTGAATCAGACCTTGTAAAGTCTCCTCCACCGCCGCCCGTTTGACGGCAGAACCGCATCGGGACTCCACAAACACGTCTCTTACTGGGGCGTTGAATTCTATTCTGTATCCATCTCTGATCAGGTCCAGAAGCCACTGATCTGAGGAAATCTTGGCCCACTCCTCGACAAAGAGGGAAAGCCGTCCTCCGACGACAGGCATCGAGGAGAGGGCCGGCGCACCATCATTGAGAGGGTCGCCCCTGAACTCCTGGTCTTGAGCCACCAGCTGCGGAACGCTTGTCCGAGCGAAAGGAGTTCCTCTGCTGACCACGGGCACATGAAGTGAACCCAGCAGAACGCCCCGGGCGGTACCTTCTAGCTTCACGGAAGCGAGGTCTGTACGAGGAGTGGACCGCCTGGCCCTTAGAGGAAGGCCTCTGCCTATCTTCGGGCAAGCGCTGGGGTTTTGGACCACCCAGGCCTTTCACAATTTTCTCTAACTCCTCACCAAATAGGAGAAGTCCTTGAAAAGGCAACTTCACCAACCTTTGCTTAGAGGCCATGTCCGCTGCCCAGTGTCGTAGCCACAGACGACGACGAGCCGCCACTGCTACTGCCATTTGTTTAGCCGAAGCTCTGACAAGGTCATAAAGGGCATCAGCCAGAAAGGACAAGGCCACCTCCATCCGCGAAGCCACATCCAAGAAGGGCTCCGCTCCATCTCCGGGCTGAGCCACTGCCTGTTGCAGCCAAGCTAGGCAGGCTCTCACAGCATAACAGCTGCATGCAGACGCCCGAACAGTGAGACCTGCAATTTCAAAGGACCGTTTCAACGCTGTTTCCAGCCTACAGTCTTGAACATCCTTCAGGGCAACACCTCCTTCAACAGGGAGGGTAGTTCTCTTTGTCACCGCAGTGACTAGGGCATCCACTGTAGGCATTTGAAAACGAGCCATATGTCCCTCACGCAGAGGGTATAACTGCCCCATAGCCCTGGAAACTCTCAAAGGTCCCTCGGGGTCAGCCCACTGAGCCGAAACAAGCTCTAGGATGGAGTCATGCAAAGGGAAGGCCCGAGCAGCTTTCTTGGTACTAGCCATCCTGGGATTACCCGAGGAGGCCATGCCACTGTCAGGATCTTCAATCGAGAGGGCCTGCAGGGTATCTGAAATAAGCGCTGGCAGCTCATCACGGTGGAAAATCCTCACCGCGGAGGGATCATCCAGATCCTGAGGTAAATCCGCACCTGACTCTGGTTCCTCAGATCAAGAACGTCTGTCAGAGTTCTCCGAATCCTCACACCCCGACCACGGGGGGGGAAAAAGGTGCACCACAATCTGAAGGGGAATTAACCCTTCTGCGCTTATCTTTAGGCCAAGCATCCGGGAAAAAAGCCTCACTGGGCAGTCCCAGGCCAGAATCCATCGGGGGGGCAATCAGAGGAGCCTCAGGCGACCCTTGAGGAAGGGCTCTTTTCATCATGTATGCTTTATGCAGCAAAAGCACAAAATCCGGGGAGAAAATCTCACCCTGGGCACCCAAATCCTGTCCGGTGCTAGCCACTCCTGAAATAACCTCATCTCGAGGTGCCCCACCCGGCTCAGGTCTCTTCGCGTCCACGGAGGCCGCGCCATGCGGTGTAAGCAAAATGGCGCCCGCTGCCAGCTCAGAGCGGGAAGAAACATCGCTCGCCATGCTCGGGCCGGCTCCTATGCCAATACAGCACGATTTACAGAGCCCTGCTGCTGATTTGCGCTTGCCACAAGTGGAACAGCGCTTTACATTGTCCGCAGCCATCGCCGAAAAACGCTGGTAAAATCCAAAATGGCGGTTTCGCGCCAAAATCGCCCCGATCACGGGCCCACCCCGGAGGAGTTGGAAAACACTCTTACCTCAAAGGATCTAGTGTACAACTACGATCCTGCAGAAAATCAGGTCAAAAACCTCTGTTCCAGCGTCTCTGCGTTTAAAAACGCGACGCGCCTTTTTTTTTTTTTTAGCTGTGAGGAAAGCAGAGGTATTGAAGACTCCGGAGGCTCAGATGAGTGGGAAAGGCAGGGAAAGGGCGAACCTATATGCCTGCATCCACTGTTGGTGGGTAAGGACAGGGAAAGCAAGGCAATATGTCCACATCCACAGAGGTATGGGTAAGGCAGGGAAAGGGCTAACCTATGTGCCTTTAAAGTGAAGCTGCTATAGCCTCCAACATCCCGGTTAACAACTGGCAAGCCAGGAACCACCTCCCGGCAGATTTTTCTGGAGCTCGAACAAGCTGCAGCCACCCTGCTAAGGGAGATAGAGAATACTGAAGAGGCAGTGGAGCTAGCTGGCCAAGAGGGCACTGTGAAAGTTTGAGCGCTCTCTATCTCCCCTGCTGGTTGATGGACATAACCCATACGTAATGGCTTCATCTGCTTGATGACAAGGAAGGCTTGGCTTACTTTTATTTTGCTAACGAGCCTTATTTTATTTCCTACTAGTAAAAAAGGCCCGTTTCTGTTTGAAAGGAAACGGGCGCTAGCAAGGTTTTCCTCTGAGTGTGTATGTTTGAGAGAGGCTTCTGTTCCTGCTGTTGTGCATTCCCAGTCTTGTGCTGATTCGCTGCTCCCTGTATCATGGCTCCGCCCCTCTCCCTTCTATTGGCCAATCTGGTGTGGGTTGTGTGACGTCACTCTTATCTACTACATGAAGGACACCACCTCCAGCAGAAAACAATTGTTCCAGGCAGCCTCAGAATGTTGGAGGTGAGAATTATTATATAGGATGAGAAGTTAAGCATATTAAAAAATGAGAACCATTCTTATTTCTTTCATAGACAAAGCTGAGTTAAAGCATATAGGCAACTATGCAATGGAATCAGACAGAGATACTTAACACCACATGAAGCTGAATCCCCAACCTCCTGCTAAAAAAGCTAGAAATTGCAAGAGCAAGATGAAGAAACATTTTAATTTAGTATTTTTTATGTTTATTCATGCCAGTGGGGATTCTACTGAATAAGGGGAATGACTATGGTATACAAAGTAAGGGGAGAAGATGCTTGGTCACTAAAGTTGCCATACTTGGGAGAAGTGCATTCTTCATGAAAGGATACATACAGAACCTCTGCCTTACTGGCATTAGAGAAACAAATGTCATAATTTACTTCTGTGAGGCTCAGACTGCAAAATGCATGGTCAAACCTCAGTAGGGGTTCCTTGGTATCTGGGATTAAGTGTAAACACTTTCCCCATGAGCAAGAAGTCTGGTTTTCAACAGCTTAAGTGCCCACTGATTTGTGAAAAGAAATCTGCATTATGCTGGCCACCCTAATCTTCAAGTACTACGGACAGGTTATAGATCACTAACAGCACATCAGCAATTTCATGTTTGAGTTCTTTCAGTACCCTGGGGTGTATACCATGTGGTCCAGGTGATTTATCACTCTTTGGTGTGTCAATTTAGCTCAGTACGCCTTCCAGGATCAACAAGATTTCTTTCAGTTTCTCCCATAATCAGTGTTAAAAACCATTTCCAGTACAGACAGATCTTTTACAGTTTCTTCCATATAGACCGAAGCAAAGAATTCATTCAATTCCTCTGAAATGGCCTCCCTAAGTATCCCTTTTGCTCCTTCATGATCCAGACGTCCCAAAGATTCTCTCGCAGGCTTTCTGGTTCAGATATACCTGAAAAAGGCGTTACTATGAGTTTTGTCTCCTCGGCAAGTTTTTCTTCATATTCTGTTTTAGCCATCTTTATCAGTACTTTGCATCTAGCTTGCCAGTGTTTATGTTGCTTCGTATTTTCTTCATTTGGGTCCTTTTTCCATTCTTTAGGCTGTAATAGCCTCTTTCACTTCACCTTTTAACCATACTGGCTGCCATTTTCTCTTCTTTCCACCTTTGTAAATACAAGGAATGCATCTGCTCAGGGCTTCTAAGACAATGTCCATGCCTGATTTAATGTCCTAAGCTTTGAAGTATATCTCTTTAGCTTCCTTTTAACCATTTGTATTTATTTATTGCATTTGTATCCCACATTTTCCCACCTCTTTGCAGGCTCAATGTGGCTTATAATAATTATGAATAATGGAACTATATTAGAACATAGACATTTAGTGTTACAGAAGGATCTTGGGCAACATGATAATGAAAAAACAAGATAGTAGTATAGCAAGCAGATATTGTGAGACAGTTCTGAATATATGTGGAGAAGTTGTGTATATTTACATTGGTTGATTTTCTCATAGTCACCCTTTTGAAAATTAAATGCTGCTAAAGTAGATTTCATTTGTGGCTTCATTCCAGATAGCAGCTGAAACTTGATCGTGTTATGATCACTGTTTCCCATGGACCCAACACAGTTACTTCTTGTACTCTGCCCTGCATTCCAGCAAGTACTAGACCTAAATTGGCTCCCCCTCTTGTCAGTTCTTGGACCAGTTGCTCCACGATGCTATCATTTATTATATCTAGGAATTTTAATCTTCTTGGTGCTCCCTAACGTAACATTTTTCCAGTCAATAAGGGGTAATTGAAATCGCCCATTAATATACTGTTGTCCAATTGGTCAGCTTTCCTAATTTCTGTAAACATTTGTTCATCTGTTTGTCTTGTTCTGTCCTAGCAGACATTACATAAGTAATGCCATAATGGGAAAAGACCAAAGGTCCATCGAGCCCAGCATCCTGTCCCCGACAGTGGCCAATCCAGGTCAAGGGCACCTGGCAAGCTACCCAAAACGTACAAACATTTTATACAAGTTATTCCCAAGTCCATTTAGTAGCAGTCTATGGGAACTGTCCAACCCCTTTTTAAACTCTGTCAAGCTAACTGCCTTCACTACGTACTCTGGCAACGAATTCCAGAGTTTAATCATGCGTTAGGTGAAGAAAACTTTTCTCCGATTTGTTTTAAATTTACTACACTGTAGTTTCATCGCATGCCCCCTAGTCCTAGTATTTTTGGAAAGCGTGAATAGACGCTTCACATCCACCTGTTCCACTCCACTCATTATTTTATATACCTCTATCATGTCTCCCCTCAGCTGTCTCTTCTCCAAGCTGAGAAGCCCTAGCCTCCTTAGTCTTTCTTCATAGGGAAGTAGTCCCATCCCCACCATCATTTTTGTAACCCTTCACTGCACCTTTTCCAGTTCTACTATATCTTTCTTGAGATGCAGAGACCAGAATTGAACACAATACTCAAGGTGCGGTCGCACCATGGAGCGATACAACGGAATTATAACATCCTCACATCTGTTCTCCATACCTTTCCTAATAATACTCAACATTCAATTCGCTTTCCTAGCCGCAGCAGCACACTGAGCAGAAGGTTTCAGTGTATTATCAACGACGACACCCAGATCTCTTTCTTGGTCCGTAACTCCTAACGTGGAACCTTGCATGACATAGCTATAATTTGGGTTCTTTTTTCCCACATGCATCACCTTGCACTTGCTCACATTAAACGTCATCTGCCATTCAGCCGCCCAATCTCCCAGTCTCGTAAGGTCCTTCTGTAATTTTTCACAATCCTCTCGCAAGTTAATGACTGAATAACTTTGTGTCATCAGCAAATTTAATTACCTCGCTGGTTACTCCCATCTCTAAATCATTTATAAATATATTAAAAATCAGCGGTCCTAGCACTGGCCCCTGAGGAACCCCACTAACTACCCTTCTCCATTGTGAATGCTGCCCATTTAACCCCACTCTGTTTCCTATCCTTCAACCAGTTTTTAATCCACAATAGGACATTTCCTCCTATCCCATGACCCTCCAATTTCCTCTGTAGCCTTTCATGGAGGTACCCCTTTGTCCACATGTTTGTTTACTCCTTCAAAGAATTGAAGTAAATTGGTCAGGCAAGATTTCCCCACACTAAAGCCGTGCTGACTTGGTCTCAGTAATCCATGTCCTTGGATGTGCTCTGTAATTTTGTTTTTGATATTAGCTTCTACCATTTTCCCCGGCACCGACGTCTGACTCACCGGTCTATAATTTCCCCGATCTCCCCTGGAACCTTTTTAAAAAAAAATTGGCGTTACATTGACCACCCTCCAATCTTCCGATACCATGCCCGATTTTAAAGATAAATTGCATATCACTAACAGAAGCTCTGCAAGCTCATTTTTCAATTCCAGTATTCTAGGATGTATACCATCCGGTCCAGGAGATTTGCTACTCTTCAGTTTGCTGAACTGCCCCATTACGTCCTCCAGGTTTACTGTGAATTCAGTAAGTTTCTCTGACTCGTCTGCTTGAAATACCATTTCCGACACCGGTATACCACCCAAATCTTCCTCGGTGAAGACCGAAGCAAAGACTTCATTCAATCGCTCCGCTACATCTTTGTCATCCTTGATCGCCCCTTTTACCCCTTGGTCATCCAGCGGCCCAACTGATTCTCTTGCCGGCTTCCTGCTTTTAATATACTGAAAAAAATTTTTACTGTGTTTTTTTTGCCTCTAATGCTATCTTTTTTTCATAATCCCTCTTTGCCTTCTTTATCTGCACCTTGCGTTTGCTTTGACACTCATGATGTTGCTTCTTCTTATTTTCAGACAGTTCCTTCTTCCATTTTCTGAAGGCGTTTCTTTTAGCCCTAATAGCTTCCTTCACCTCACTTTTCAACCACGCCGTCTTTCTTTTGTAATTCGCGGAATATGTTTAGTCAGGGCCTCTAGGACGGTACTTTTGAACAGCATCCACGCCTGTTGTACAGTTTTTACCCTCTCATTTGCCCCCCTAAGTTTTTTTTTTTTTTTTTTTTTTACTGTTCTTCTCATTTTATCATAGTCTCCTTTTTTAAAGTTAAAAGCTAACGTATTTGACTTCCTATGTATAGTTACTTCAAGGTTGATATCAAAACTGATCGTATTATGATCACTGTTATCAAGCGGCCCCAGGACCATAACGTACCTCACCAGATCATGCGCTCCACTAAGGACCATGTCTAGAATTTATCCTTCTCTCGTCGGCTCCTGCACCAGCTGCTCCATAAAGCTGTCCTTGATTTCATCAGGGAATTGTACCTCTCTAGCGTGTCCTGATGTTACATTTACCCAGTCTATATTTGGGTAATTGAAGTCACCCATTATTATCGCATTGCCCATTTTGTTTGCATCTCTGATTTCTTTTATCATTTCTGCGTCTACCTGCTCATCCTGGTAAGGCGGACGGTGGTACACTCCTATCACAGTCCTTTTCCCTTTTATACATGGAATTTCAACCCACAATGATTCAAAGGTGTGATTTGTGTCCTGCTGAATTTGTAATCTATCTGAGTCAAAGCCCTTGTTAATATACAATGCTACCCCTCCACCAGTCCGGTCCAGCCTATCACTACGATATACTTTCTACCCCATTATGACAGTGTCCCACTGGTTATCCTCCTTCCACCAGCTCTCGAAAAATTGGACATAATAGGCATTACTGAGAGCTGGTGGAAGGAGGATAACCAGTGGGACACTCTACCATCTTATTTCTTCGACTCCTAGCACTTGCATATAGACATTTCAGAGTATGTTTGTTGTTCCTATTTGCATGATGCTTAGTGCTCGACACTATTGATTTGCCATCTTTTGTCTGATGTTTAGTTGTATTTAAGGGCACCTGGCCTACCACAGTCTCTTGTGTAACCTCACTATCCAGAAACCCTATCTTCCCTGTTTGTGAGGTATCCTTGAAAGATACCTTATCTCGAACCATGCGCTGTTGTGCAACTGTCGGCCTTTCCCCCATATCTAGTTTAAAAGCTGCTCTCTTTTTTGAATGCCGATGCCAACAGCGTGGTCCCACCCTGGTTAAGATGGAGCCCATCGTTTCGGAATAGGCTCCCTCTTCCCCAGAATGTTGCCCAGTTCCTAACAAATCTAAAACCCTCCTCCCTGCACCATCCCTGCACCAACGTCTCATCCACGCATTGAGACTCCAGAGCTCTGCCTGCCTCTTGGGGCCTGCGCGTGGAATGGGTATTATTTCAGAAAATGCCACCCTAGAGGATCTGGATTTGAGCTTTCTACCTAAGAGCTTAAATTTGGCTTCCAGAACCTCTCTCCTACATTTTCCTATGTCATCGGTACCTACATGTACCAAGACAGCCGACTCCTCCCCTGCACTATCTAAATCCTATCTAGGTGACGCGTGAGGTCCGCCACCTTCACACCAGGTAGGCAAGTCACCAGGCGATCCTCCCGTCCACCAGCCACCCAGCTATCTACATTCCTAATGATTGAATCGCCAAGTATGACAGCTGTTCTAACCTTTTCCTCCCGGTCAGCCATTGAAGATATATCCTCTGTGCGAGAGAATAGTACATCTTCTGGTGGGTAGGTCCTGGCTACAGGAGTACTTCCTACTTCACCTTCTGGGAGACCTCCCTCCTCCAAGGTAGCACAGAGGCTACCTGACTGGAGGTGGGACCTCTCTACAACATCCCTGTAGGTCTCCTCTATGTATTTCTCTATCTCCCTCATCTCTACCAAATGTGCTACTCTAGCCTCGAGACAACAAACACGCTCTCTGAGGTCTAGGAGCTCTTTGCATCGGGTACACACATATGACATCTCACCAACTGGGAGATAATCACACATATGGCACTCAATGCAAGACTGGGTAGCACCCCTCTCGCTGCTGGACTGCTGTCTCCATCTTAGTGTTTTCAAGTTTCTCAGTTTTGTAAGAGTTGCTACAGTATTAAGAATTTCAGTCTGATATAAAGTGATTTTAGTTTATATATTGTGGGGGGCAGGTGGGAAGACTAAATTAGATCCTACACTGCCTGTCAGACCCTATCTGCTACTGCATGTTAATGGGATTACTTCACTGGGTAGAAAACACAGCTCCTTCAAAACAACTCCAGCACAAAGAAAAACAATTTACCAGCACAGAATTGAACACAGTTTTAAAAGAAACTACCATCCCCCAAATTAAAAATAGCAAGTATAGAGTAGATAAAAGAGAGGACTTAGAGAGGAAATACCCTCAGCAGTGAAAGAATAGCGTTTTTTTTTCTTTGTTTTTTATGTTTGATTTAGTTGAGATATAGAGGCAGACAGTTATAAGAAAGTTTTAAAGAGAAAGAAACGTTCACAGGCAGCCTTAGCCACCAAACAAACCAGCCCTGAAAATCCCCAGCAATTTCAAAGCATAAGTACAGCTCTACAACAATACTCCTCTTTACACATGGAATTTCTAACTTGCCTCACCAATCTACTACATTTCCAAGGGGTGAATAAGAATGTGGATAAAGGTGAGCTGGTCAATATTGTGTATCTGGATTTTCAAAAGGCATTTGACAAGGTTCCTCATGAAAGACTCCTGAAGAAATTAGAAAGTCATGGGATAGGAGGCAATGTCCTCTTGTGGATTAAATACTGGTTACAAGATAGAAAACAGAGAGTAGGGTTAAATGGTCAGTATTGGAGAAGGGTAGATAGTGGGGTTCCCCAGGGGTCTGTTCTGGGACCGCTGCTTTTTAACATACTTATAAATGATCTCGAGATGGGAATAACTAGTGAGATAATAAAATTTGCTGATAACACAAAGTTATTCAACGTTATTAAATCACAAGAGGATTGTGAAAAACTGCAAGAGGACCTTACGAGACTGGGAAACTGGGCATCCAAATGGCAGATGACTTAATGTGAGCAAGTGCCAAATGATGCATGTGGGAAAGAGGAGCCCGAACCATAGTTATGTGATGCAGGGTTCCACATTAAGAGTCACCGCCCAGGTAAAGAATCTAGGTGTCATCATTGATGATACATTCAAACCCTCTGCTCAATATGCAACGGCGGCTAAGAAAGCAAATAGAATATTAGGAATTACTAGGAAAGGAATGGAAAACAAAACTGAGAATGTTATAATGTATTTGTATCGTTCTGTGGTGCGACTGCACCTCAAAAACTATGTGTAGTTCTGGTCACTGCATCTCAAAAAAGATAAAGTGGAACTAGAAAAGGTACAGAGAAGGGTAACAAAAATGATAAAGGGGAGGGGACGATTTCCCTATAAGGAAATGCTAAAGCAGCTAGGGCTCTTCAGCTTGGAGAAGAGACGACTGAGGAGAGATATGATAGAGGTTTATAAAATACTGAGTGGAGTGAAACAGGTAGATGTGAATTGCTTGTTTGCTCTTTCCAGCGATACTAGGACTAGGGGGAACGCAAAAAAGCTACTTAGTAGTAAATTTAAAACGAATCGGAGAAAATATTTCTTCACTCAACAAGTAATTAAACTCTGGAATTCGTTGCCAGAGGATGTGATAAAAGCAGTTAGCTTTTAAAAAGGTTTGGATAATTTCATAAAAGAATAGTCCATCAACCATTATTAAGACAGACTTGAGAAAATCCAGTACATATTCTAGGATAAGCAGCATGTAATCTGTTTGCTGTTCTGGGCCCTTGCCAGGTACTTGTGATTGGCCACTGTTGAAAACAGCATATTGGGCTTGATGGACCTTCGTCTTTCCCAGTATGGCAATGGTTATGTTCTTACACAGCAGAACCCCCCTCCCCCCCCCCCCCCCCCCCCCCCATCACTGTGATATAGTTTGTACTCTGTTAACAGTGTCCCATTGATTGTCCTCCTTCCACCAAATCCCTGAGATGCCTATTATAGCTACTTCATCATTTAGAGCTATATACTCTCCCGTCCTATTTTTTAGGCTTCTAGCATTTGTACACAGGCACTTAAAATTTTATTTTTTCCTTGCATCTACAAGCTGCTTTGAAGTTGACGGGCAGTGGTGTGCTGGAGCAGGCTCTCACAGGCTCTCGAGAGCCGTTTGTTAAGTTTTTAAGAATTTTGGGAGCCGGTTCTCCATAGCTACTTTAACAAATGGATCCCAAAATGTGGGCTTGGGCCCCTCCTGAATTCTCTTTTACTTTGCTGGCGAGAGAGAGCCCCCTGTTAACAATTTACCAGCACACCCCTGTTTGATGGGGATAATTTGCATCCTTTACTCTGTTCTCCCATTAGACTCTCCTGGTTTTCTTTCACCATTATTGAAACCTATTTATTGGGATTTCCTAAAGATTCTGTTTCATTAGTATCCTTCAAAGATAGTCCACACCAAACCCTACGCTCCTGGGTAACTGTCAGCTTTCCCTCCCTTTTTAGTTCAAAAGCTGCTCTAGCTCCTTTTTAAAAAGTTAGTGCCAGCTGCCTGGTGAGGAGGAGTCCATCCTTTTGAACATGACCCCCCTTTCTCAGAATGTTGCCCAGTTCCTAACAAACCTAACTCCCTTATCCCTACACCACTGTCTCAACCACCCATTGAGACTTCAGAGCTCTGCCTGTCTCTTGGGCCCTGAGTGTGGAATGGGAAGCATTTCTGAAAATGCTACCCTGGAGGTTCCAGATTTCAGTTTTCTACTTAAGAGTCTAAATTAGGCTTCCAGAACCTCCCTCCCACATGTACCAAGACAGCTGGCTTCTGCCCAGCACTATCTAAAATCCTATCTAGGTTAATACATGAGGTCCCCCACCCTTATCAGGCAGTACCTATTTAACTCTACACTACCCAAGATGCCAGAAATTCACTTACAAGACCAAATATTCAGCAGGCTTCTCATATCAATACATGAACTTATGGAATGCCTTACTCAAAAGCTTAAGACTCATAAGTCAATATCTCAACTTCCACAAACATCTCAAAGCCTTTTTCTTCAGAAAATTGTACTATGAGGACCATAACAATTTTAATATAATCCAGAATAATCGCCATTAATTCAGTATAGTTGTTTGACAAGGTACCTCATGAAAGGCTACAGAGGAAATTGGAGGGTCATGGGATAGGAGGAAATGTGCTATTGTGGATTAAAAACTGGCTGAAGGATAGGAAACAGAGAGTGGGATTAAATGGGCAGTATTCACAATGGAGAAGGGTAGCTAGCGGGGTTCCTCAAGGGTCTGTGCTGGACCGCTGCTTTTTAATATATTTATAAATGATTTAGAGATGGGAGTAACTAGCGAGTAATTAAATCTGCTGATGACAAAGTTATTCAAAGTCATTAACTCGCGACAGGATTGTGAAAAATTACAGAAGGACCTTACGAGACTGGGAGACTGGGCGGCTAAATGGCAGATGACGTTTAATGTGAGCAAGTGCAAGGTGATGCATGTGGGGAAAAAAGAACCCGAATTATAGCTACGTCATGCAAGGTTCCACATTAGGAGTTACGGACAAAGAAAGAGATCTGGGTGTCATCGTCGTCGATAATACACTGAAACCTTCTGCTCAGTGTGCTGCTGCGGCTAGGAAAGCTAATTGAATGTTGGGTATTATTAGGAAAGGTATGGAAAACAGGTATGAGGATGTTATAATGCCGTTGTATCACTCCATGGTGCGACCGCACCTTGAGTATTGTGTTCAATTCTGGTTGCCGCATCTCAAGAAAGATATAGTAGAATTGGAAAAGGTGCGGCGAAGGGTGACTAAAATGATAGCGGGGATGGGACGACTTCCCTATGAAGAAAGACTAAGGAGGCTAGGGCTTTTCAGTTTGGAGAAGAGACGGCTGAGGGGAGACATGATAGAGGTATATAAAATAATGAGTTGAGTGGAACAGGTGGATGTGAAGCGTCTGTTCACGCTTTCCAAAAATACTAGGACTAGGGGGCATGCGATGAAACTACAGTGTAGTAAATTTAAAACAAATTGGAGAAAAGTTTTCTTCACCCAACGCATAATTAAACTCTGGAATGCGTTGCCGGAGAACATGGTGAAGGCGATTAGCTTGGCAGAGTTTAAAAAGGGGTTAGATGGTTTCATAAAGGACAAATCCATAAACCACTACTAAATGGATTTGTGAAAAATCCACAATTCCAGGAATAACATGTGTAGAATGTTTGTACGTTTGGGAAGCTTGCCAGGTGCCCTTGGCCTGGATTGGCCGCTGTCGTGAACAGGATGCTGGGCTCGATGGACCCTTGGACTTTTCCCAGTGTGGCATTACTTATGTACTTATGTAGTTGGAATACTGTGGGGTATCAATGCTATTATAAATAAAATATAGCTGCTTAAATACTTGAAAAGTTTTCATGCGCAAATATTTTTCAAAGACAGGGTAGCTACAGAACTAGAGAACATAAAATGAAACTCCCAGATGGTAAGCTTAAAAGCAACATTGGGAAATACTTTTTCACTGGAAGGTTGGTGGATGTCATAACACCCAACTAGTAGTAGAGGTGATTGGGACAAAGACAGTAAAATAATTGAAAAAAAAAAAAAAGAGGAATAAATACAGGAAACATCTATAACATTGGGGAGGGGAGGTTGTGCACTACCCACCATGCCTACTCAAAGCATCCTTACTCTGTACCAATAACACATCACAAACAGCAAATGCATAGAAAACTACTCAGCTATTTTGGGCAACCAGAGCTATAAGTTACCAAGCCTTCTGACATTTTGTTTTGTTTTAAAAGCACAAAAAATTCGTCAACCTACATTTTTCATTTACACTAATTAAAACGTCTTTGCGGTACTAGAAAAATCATCATGATCCTAATATCTCCAACCATTGCAAATTACGATATTCTAATATTAAGCCTGTAGTCATGCAAGTGTTGTATAGAATAACGTTACACAAAAGTCAGGTTTCCACATATCGTACTGCAAAGCAGCAGCAACTTCTATAACCAGCAGAAACAATTGCAGGAACTATCGGAGGCCATAGGCGACAGTTATCACTCACTATCCAACCCCCCTCCCCATCAACCTCATAGAAGAGACACAAAAACAGCCAGCTTTCTCATAGTTTAAAACGAGTTACTATTCCACAGAAATACACAAACGCTTTCACAAAAATTTTAAGACACCACTAAAAAAAGTAAGCTCTGAGCTCCCACTCTGTTCAGCCGAACCCACCCGGGAAACTCAATACGCCGCTTCCACTGTTACGTCTCCAGAAAAGCGGAGAGCCTGTTACCGCACACAGGACAAGGAACCGACGGCAATTCGTCCACCAATACACCTCTAATCCCGAGCACCAGTGTACAAACAGCAATGTGAACTAGCACTTACCAAAGGAAAGGCGAGGATGGGGGAGATATCACACAGCTGAAAACGGTAGAATTCACTCTGCCGCCATGGCCGCTCCTCCACACCGGATACCCCAAGCCAAGCTGGGCCTTTGCCCGCCACAGCACACAACAATACTCTGAGGGAAACAAAAGGAAATCAATCGCTGCTGCTACCAAGGTTAGTTTGCGTTGGTATGTTTCTATAAATACACACAATTCCCGAAAGTAAATAACTACAATATTTATTTAAAACGCGCAAACCTTTGTTTTTTTTTTTTCAGACTGTCCTGAGAACTAGAGCGGAGTCAGCGGAGCCGGAACAGGAAGCTAGCCAGGAGGACGGAGGGGTTCTGGCGGAAGTGACGTAGAAGAAGCCATGGAGGATTCTGAATCTTCGTGTAAAGTGGTAGAAGGGGGAGGAGGGAGTAGCCGGTGTCGTTCTCAGTTTTCTATGGAATTCATTCGCAATTTGACAGACCTGCAGGAGCTAGGGGAGGTGTATGGCCGATTGTGTACTGAGCAGGTAAGAGAGCGGGCACAGGTCAGATGCGCTGGCTTAGTTGTGTGTGGCTGGCTCTGAGTGGTGACTTGACAGAGCTGTGCCTTGGTCTCAGAATAGTGAAGGGGGGTGTGGTGGTCCAGGACAGAACGTGTAGCCTCCTTTAAGGTTAGTATTAAAGGCAAAGATGCAAGAAAGGGAACAGGTGCGTGTAGTATTTAGATGAAATCCTGAATCATGCTGTTGATCTGTCTGCTACATACAGCTTTTCTCAAAATTCGACCCAAAGTGACATCTTTGTTGCTAGGACACCAATCTAAGGTAAAAAAAAAATAGAATGTGAGGGGATAAGCAAGAGTTAGTTTATTATATATGAAGAGGAGGGGGCAAGAGCAAAGTGCAGTGCTTGGAATTAAAGGAGCCTGTTTTTCTTTCTGTCATGTGGAAATGCATAAGAGGGGGAGGGGGGATTAAACTATAAAGTGCTGCCAAATGTAATGGCTAAATACTTTTTACTAAGATGTGTTAAGTTTCTTTATGTTCAGGTGTACAGCGCTGCATACATCTAGTAGCGCTATAGAAATGATAAGTAGTAGTAGTAAGTAAGTAGCAAATGTGGGGTTTGCTGCTTGGTAGACAGTAGTGCAGACCCACTATTCTGTCTCCTGTGTTTAAAAAGGCAGCCGCTGCAGTGAAATCCCAGCATTAACTGCCTAACATGGGAGTGGGCAGGATCTGGTTATGACATGAGCAGGAGGAAAAGTGACTGCCAGTGATAGCTAGTACACGGGTCCTTACTATGTGCTAGTGTAAAGGGTTGGAAAAAAATAAAATAAAATAAGAGTGTGTCCCCTTTAAAAGGGGTTTTACCTGGGTGTGTGTGCTGAGGGTTAGAGCTAGGGAGAAGGTTCTAAAGTGACATCACTGGGAGAACAGCTGAGCAAGCTGGCCTGATTGCCTTGGCAACGGCTTGCTGGGCAGTTGGGTGGTAGTTTTGATGCTGAGCAGACCTGCGGTGAGGTCTCTGATCAGCTGTTAAGGGGGATAACCGTTCAGAAAGTGATTAAGAGAAATTTAAGAGTGGTCTGTGTGGTAAGAGTGTGTCTTTAGGTAGTTAATTCAATTTTAAAAGCCTCTCGCGTTGTTTTATGGCTTTTAAAGTGGTGACTGAAGCTGAGCGCTAAGGTGAAAGCTTTTAAAGTTACAAGCATTACCAGTTTGGTAACCTGAATATGCTTGTGCATGTAATAATTGATCACACTAGTCGCACATGACTAAAGTGACAGTTTAAGTACACAGTCCTTGCTGTCAAGCTTAAATAGGGTTTTTGTGAATGACTTAGGAGAGAAAAACCCTGCATATGCTAAATTAAATTACTTTGGAAAGAGGAAAAGTAATTATTTTGTTTAAAAGTTTCAGAGAATTTAGAGCTGTTGTGAGAAGTTTTGGACAGAGGATTTTAAGACCTCTGGTGGTGTTTATTACTCAGTAAGTTCTGTCATAAAGAACTTGTTTTGCTGAGACCATTTAAAATGCTGGGGAACATTATTTGAGGGAGGGATCAGAATAGGGCTGAATTAATTATATTTTTCTTTACTTGGGGAGCTAGTTAGGGAAATAAGTTGCACAATCATATAGGGAAATGAGTTTAAAATTATAGCAAAAGAGGAATTGATTTGATGAATTATACAGGGATAGGGTTTTGCCTTTTTGATTTTTTTTATAAGCATAGAGTAGTAGGTACTAAAAAGTTCCGGGTTCCTGCTCCCTGGTATCGTTGAACCAAAGTACTGGCAACCAAACAACAAGTGCACCAACGTTAAAGAAAGACCAAAGTTAACCCCATGCAAGAAAGGTCTACAAAACCGCTAAGTACAAACACCTACAGTGATTAAGAGAATAAAATTACTTACCTGAAGGTAGCGAAGTGTATGCATATCCATGTGGAGGAGGTTATATCCTTAAAGAGAAAAATGGAGAAAAAAGAATCAATTTCTTCAGTAGGACTTTCTGTTTAAAGTAAATTTTTAGGAATATAGAACTTAAACAACTGTATTACTTATCTGATTTGTTTGATGAAAGATGTCCGTAGATGGTAGTCAATTTATTGAATATGTCCACATCTTCTGAGAGGAAAAAAAGTGTTGTGGATTAGAAATGTTTTACTGATTGTTCTGAAATGAACACAAACCTTTTACATTTGTTATTTTGATACAATGAAACAGCTGTTTTATTAATGAAATTAGTACAATTATATATTGAATTTACTTAACCATTTTGCATAATAAATTATTTAAATTTCAAGTTTAATGTGCCATAATGTCATCACTTAGTAAAATTTGAACCATCATCAAGGAAAATTCATTTACTAACATCTTAAGTTGCACACTATATCAAATATAGAATTTCCTTAATTTTTATCTGTATTTCCTCAATTGGTGAGTGTTGAGTGTGGGGCGGGGCCTTTAAACCGTGATTGTATACTCTTACCATCTGCTCTAAACCTCACCCATAGGGGATCTACAAATGGCGTCACGGACACAGGATATCTGAACATTCTAATTCAGAATGTTCTATTTCTGAACATTCTGATTTTGAATATTTTATTGTTGAACATTATAATTCAAGTTTTTTTCTTAGAGGGAGCAAAAGGTCATATTTGCCCTTGTTCCTGGAGGGTGGTGGTGCTTTTTGAAAATTAATAAGTGTGTGAAACCCTGTTTTCCTTGGAGAAATTGTGGTGAGCCAGAACCATGGAAGACTGGAGAACTGAGATGGAGAGCCTGCGCCAACGGTTGGGAGAGCAAGAGAGACTGACTCGAGAACAGGCAGAGGTAATCCGAACATTTCGGGGAGGTCATGGGGACGCTAGTACTTCGCGTCCGGAGGAAAGTATGCGGTACCCTGCTTTGTACATACCTCGAGACAAGCGAATTTTGGATTTTTCGGGACAGCCTCTGAAAGTGGGGGAACCAACCGTGGAAGAGTGGATAAAGATGACCAAATCAGCTTTGAAAATTTTGAGAGTGCCACCCGAAGACCAGTGGGAAGTGGTCCAAGATCACTTAAAAGGAGCAGCAAGTGATGTTATGAAATTGTATGCCGGAGATCAGAGACATGTAGAGGATATGTTTCAAAGACTGTTGAAGGAATTTGGAGACCGAGCGCCCTTGAATTTAAGAAAACATGAGTTTTATGGTAGGAAACAGCTACCCGGGGAGTCGGTGCGTGCCTTTGGCTGTGATCTGTTTGAACAGATGAACAGAATTTTGGCCCGGAAGCCACAGGCAATCCTGGATGTGGAGGAGGCCCTCAAAGATCAGTTAATTATGGGATTAAAAAGCGACAGTCTGCATCGGGAGATGAAGAGAAAGAACAAAGAAAATCCAGGATTCACTTTCCAAGAACTACTTGCAGCTGCTATTGAGGGAGCTGAGGAGGAAGAGAGAATTTTTGGGGATGGAGATCGGGATAGGTTACGAATGTTGTCAAGAAGAAATGAGGGGATGGTGAGAGCCACTGCAGTGGAAGCGGACCAGACACTGTTGGCTATTCAACAGTTGACCCAGGCAGTTGATAAGATGGGTAGGAGTTTAAGCCTACAGCAACAGGAGTTTTTTCAAGTGATACAAGATAGGGAGGAAGATACCAGGCGAGAATCTTCAAGGTGGAGAAGAAATGATAATCGCCAAAGTGGTAACTATGGACCTTCGGATTGGAGAGGACCCAGAAGGAATAACAGAGAAGATATAATTTGCTTCAAGTGTCATGAGCCGGGACATATTAGCCGGTTTTGTCAAAATGAGAGAGTAGTGGAAAATAAAAAAGGAAAAGTGACAAAAAATCAGGAAGATGTCGAAGAGACAAGTCGTACTGTAGTGCAGAAGGAAGAGAAAAAAATGGAGATGAGATCGGAGTCCCCGAGACCTTCCACTTCCAGAGGGGGAGTGAAAGTGGTGGTTATAGATGAAACATCCTCTATAGATGGATTAAAGGAAAATGCAGTGGGCCCTAAGCCCATAATGGAGGTATGGATCGGTGGGGTTCCAGTTCGCTGTCTAATCGACACCGGATCCGCGGTGACCACTTTAACAGCCACTTTCTTCTACCAGAACTTGGCAGAAGGGAAGCGGTTGAAGGATGCGGCCTGGATAACCTTGACTGCAGCGAATGGGTTAGAAATTCCCGTCGTTGGATGTCTGGAGGTGGATGTGGAGTGCTTTGGGCAGAGGATCCCACAAACGGGAATTTTCATCATTCGGGATGACCCTTGGGATGCGCAGTCCGGAGAGGAAAAGATACCCGGGATCATTGGAACCAATGTTTTGCAACATATTAAGGGTTGGCTGCAAGACATGACCTGCTTAAGCTCAAAAGGGGAAAAAAGGTTGAATGAAAAAAATGATGAAATGGGTAAACTAGTAGATGTAGATGTAATTAATCTGAAAGACTTTTTGGAATCTGAAAGAGATCATAAGGAGAAAATTCAGTTGACTTCTCCTCAGACATATACAGATCTGGGAAGCATGCAGGAAAAGTACCAGCAATTAGAGAAAAGAAATACAGAATTAAATAAACAAGAAATTAAACTGGAGGATTTGCAGAATAAATTACAATCTGTTCAACACTCCCTTCAAGAGAAGAACAGAGAGGAGGAAATAAAGAAAGAAGGAATTGAACATTTGAGGAAGGAACTTGAAGATAGCTCTGCTCAAGTGAAACCTCTAACAATAGATCTGCAGAGGAAAGCTGAAGAGTATACAGATTTGAAGGAGAAACTGGCTGATGCCAAAAAGCAAATTCAGCAAGTTGAAAAAGAGGTCTCCACAATGCGGGAAGAGACAAAATTACTGACTAACAAAGTTAATGAATATGAGAAAAGCAAAGAATGGATGTCTCAGGAACTTGATATTAGGCAGCGAACAATTCAGCAACTTAAAAGGGAACAACTGGCTAATGAGAAAGTAGAAGAAGTTTCAAAGCTATACCATGACGCATGTGAAGGCCTACATGAAAAAGAAAAGAAAGTTGAAGACAAGCGGTTGACACTTATAGAACAGGAACATTGGCCTAGTTCACTCAACACCCATTATTTAAAATGGGATAAAGCATGTCAAATAGCTCCGCAATCCATGGCCAAAAATGGAGAGATGAGGAAAAAATATTATGACAGGCGGGCGGCAGGCTCTCAGCTACGGTTGGGTGACAGAGTCCTGTTGAAGGTTGGGAGGTACTCAGGAAGACATGAGATCCAAAATGATTGGGAAGATGCAATTTATGAAGTAATACAATTGGATGGGAATGTGGTTGGGATCAAAAATGAGCACAATACTAATGTCAAAAGGGTGCACAGGGATCAGCTAAAGAAAATGCCTCTGCCTATTGAAAGTTTTTCGGAGGAATCGGATTTGGTTTGTGAGGAAGAAGTTGTGGATGAGATAGAGGAACAGCCCAATTATATCTACTTGCTGGTGGAAGAACAAGAAAATCCAGTCCTAGATCCTGACATCAGAGAAGTGTCTGTTGAAGGAGTTCCTGGTCCTGAAGATCGACAAGCGGTTTCTGGCTCGCGTCGATTTCTTAGAGAAAACAGGGGAGTACCACCACAATACTTAAGGGAAAATTTTTATTTATATTAACTCACCATGAAGTTGTGTGATATAATATGTTATTGTAGATAGAGACAAATGTCGGGACGACATTTATGTTGGGGCGGAGATGTGTAAAGGGTTGGAAAAAAATAAAATAAAATAAGAGTGTGTCCCCTTTAAAAGGGGTTTTACCTGGGTGTGTGTGCTGAGGGTTAGAGCTAGGGAGAAGGTTCTAAAGTGACATCACTGGGAGAACAGCTGAGCAAGCTGGCCTGATTGCCTTGGCAACGGCTTGCTGGGCAGTTGGGTGGTAGTTTTGATGCTGAGCAGACCTGCGGTGAGGTCTCTGATCAGCTGTTAAGGGGGATAACCGTTCAGAAAGTGATTAAGAGAAATTTAAGAGTGGTCTGTGTGGTAAGAGTGTGTCTTTAGGTAGTTAATTCAATTTTAAAAGCCTCTCGCGTTGTTTTATGGCTTTTAAAGTGGTGACTGAAGCTGAGCGCTAAGGTGAAAGCTTTTAAAGTTACAAGCATTACCAGTTTGGTAACCTGAATATGCTTGTGCATGTAATAATTGATCACACTAGTCGCACATGACTAAAGTGACAGTTTAAGTACACAGTCCTTGCTGTCAAGCTTAAATAGGGTTTTTGTGAATGACTTAGGAGAGAAAAACCCTGCATATGCTAAATTAAATTACTTTGGAAAGAGGAAAAGTAATTATTTTGTTTAAAAGTTTCAGAGAATTTAGAGCTGTTGTGAGAAGTTTTGGACAGAGGATTTTAAGACCTCTGGTGGTGTTTATTACTCAGTAAGTTCTGTCATAAAGAACTTGTTTTGCTGAGACCATTTAAAATGCTGGGGAACATTATTTGAGGGAGGGATCAGAATAGGGCTGAATTAATTATATTTTTCTTTACTTGGGGAGCTAGTTAGGGAAATAAGTTGCACAATCATATAGGGAAATGAGTTTAAAATTATAGCAAAAGAGGAATTGATTTGATGAATTATACAGGGATAGGGTTTTGCCTTTTTGATTTTTTTTATAAGCATAGAGTAGTAGGTACTAAAAAGTTCCGGGTTCCTGCTCCCTGGTATCGTTGAACCAAAGTACTGGCAACCAAACAACAAGTGCACCAACGTTAAAGAAAGACCAAAGTTAACCCCATGCAAGAAAGGTCTACAAAACCGCTAAGTACAAACACCTACAGTGATTAAGAGAATAAAATTACTTACCTGAAGGTAGCGAAGTGTATGCATATCCATGTGGAGGAGGTTATATCCTTAAAGAGAAAAATGGAGAAAAAAGAATCAATTTCTTCAGTAGGACTTTCTGTTTAAAGTAAATTTTTAGGAATATAGAACTTAAACAACTGTATTACTTATCTGATTTGTTTGATGAAAGATGTCCGTAGATGGTAGTCAATTTATTGAATATGTCCACATCTTCTGAGAGGAAAAAAAGTGTTGTGGATTAGAAATGTTTTACTGATTGTTCTGAAATGAACACAAACCTTTTACATTTGTTATTTTGATACAATGAAACAGCTGTTTTATTAATGAAATTAGTACAATTATATATTGAATTTACTTAACCATTTTGCATAATAAATTATTTAAATTTCAAGTTTAATGTGCCATAATGTCATCACTTAGTAAAATTTGAACCATCATCAAGGAAAATTCATTTACTAACATCTTAAGTTGCACACTATATCAAATATAGAATTTCCTTAATTTTTATCTGTATTTCCTCAATTGGTGAGTGTTGAGTGTGGGGCGGGGCCTTTAAACCGTGATTGTATACTCTTACCATCTGCTCTAAACCTCACCCATAGGGGATCTACACTAGCTGTCAAGAATGCTGATAGTTCAGTGAAACTTACTGCCACCTCAAGAGGAGGTAGTAAATGTAGCTGCACTACCAGCAGTACAGCATGCTATCACAGGAGGTACAAACAACCCTGACCCTTCCCCTACTGCTGTCCTGGTTGGTGCCTGATTTAAAAGTGGTGGTGGTGGGGAATGGGTTTGTTGTTCAGGAGCAGAGCTTTTTTACAACTTTTATTTGCAATTATATTACAACAGAAATCAACACGATACAAATTGAAAGCCACAATAGTCAGTAAGTATAATACAAACAACAAAAGCCAAATCCCCTTTCCCCATCCCTCCCTCTCCTCTTCCTAGGTAGCCCGAAAGGGTCTCCCTGCCCGATACCCAGGTACTACACAGTCTTCCATATGTCTCTGAATAGCAAATAAATCACCCCAGGGATGTTTGAGGAAAGCTCAGCCTGTAGTTCTGGCTCTCCAGGCCCGATAACAGGCCCAGTTCTTGTGAAAGGTAGCATTATGCCCATTTTGATGGCCTTCAATTCCGACATTAAGCAGAAATAGTCCATTTTGCACAGCAACACTTAAGTATCCGGCATTGTTAGCTGCTTCCACACTGCTGCAGCAAAAACAGAAGCAAAAAATCTCAGCACAAACACACAGGAAACCAAAGCTTTGGTTTCCTGCTTTCACACTGCTGCCAAAGCCAAGTAAGCAGCCATGAACAAATGGATCGCCAATTTGTGTTGTGTGGATTTCACCCCCACAGATTTCTGATAACGCAGGCAATGCTTCGCTCTCAGTGGGTACTGAATCCTCAATATCTGCTGCACCAAATCAACAACAGCCCCCCAATAGATCTAAACAATGGGGCAGGTCCACCAAATAAACATATCCCCAACTGTACCACAGTTACACCAGCAAAGCCCTGTTCCTTTAAAGCATGTTGTGAACATTTTCAATTAGTGCATTACCCACTGATGGCTTTAGAAGATATTTAAAGATCATTTCCCATTTCTACCTCTCATAGGTCTCCCCCAAGTCCCTCTCCCAGCATTGCACATAATAGTCCAGTGGGGAATAGGTCATAAACCAGTGCTTGATAAAGTCTGGAGATACAACCCCTACCACCCCCTCCTCTAAGACCCACTCCATTAAAGTCTCCTCCAGATTAATAACCCCTCATGCTGTACAAGAAATATAGCCTCTGATTTGTCTATACTGAAAGGCCTGTGTGGGGGGGTAATCCATATTCTTCCCAAAGGTCTGAGTAAGGTAAAAACTCCCCTATACTCATTGTTCTCCGAGGACAAGCAGGCTGCTTGTTCTCACGACTGGGTGACGTCCGCGGCAGCCCCCACCAACCGGAACAAAACTTTGCGGGCGGTCCCGCACGCAGGGCACGCCCACTGCGCATGCGTGGCCGTCTTCCCGCCCGTGCGTGACCGTTCCCGCTCAGTCCTTTTCTTTCCGCGCCTGGAGAGAGACGTGTAACGGCTCTCTCGTTGTCAGCCCCGGAAACCGGATCGCGTTGTTCGCGAATCTTCCTTTTATTTTCGTTTATTTTCATTGCCGCGTTTGTTTTTTAGTTTTTCTCAAAAAAAACCAAAACGCGCTGTACTTGTTTTTCCCTCGTCTTTTAGCGGGGGCGTCGCGTTGCGGCCTTGTGGCCGCGTGGTCGATTTCTTTTCGAGCTGTGATTTTACCGCCACCATCGACGACTTTGATTTCGCCGACGCGATTTTTCCGTCGATGTCCTCGAAGGTCCCGAGTGGATTTAAGAAGTGTGGTCGGTGCGGCCGGCCTATCTCGCAGACCGACACTCACGCTTGGTGCCTCCAGTGCCTCGGGCCGGAGCACGATACCAAGTCGTGTACTTTGTGTCTTGGTCTCCGGAAACGGACTCAAGTAGCGAGGCAAGTTCTTCGGGATCGTCTTTTTGGAACTTGCGCCGGCCCCTCGACGTCGACCTCGACGGCATTGGTATCGACGGCCAGTTCTTCGGTACCGGTATCGATGTCCGCGAAATCGGCACCGATGGCATCGACCCCAGGAGCACAGGTCCCGTCGGCCCGCCGGTCCTCCGGTGAGAGGCCGCGTGGGCTATCGGCCCCGGTCACTCCCTCTACCCAGGGCCCTCGGGACCGAACCCTGTCGGACCCGGTCCCTCGAGGCCGAGGGGGATCGACCTCCTCCTCCTCCATTTCACCTAGCGCCGATGACGGGCATCACAAGAAAACAAAGAAGCACCGTCATCGGTCGCCATCGATGCATCCGGCCCCCGGCGCCGGAGAGGAGTCGACGCCGAGAAAGCGTCCGCGTCGAGAGGAGAGGTCCCCCTCTGTTGTAGAGGTACCGCCGCGTCAGGGTCCCAGCACTTCGGTGCAGTCTCCTGGACCCGAGCAGCTTCCGGCACCGACGCCTCTACCGGCTCCCTCGTCTTTCCCGGCAGCAGGCCTGGACGAGTGCCTCCGAGCCATCCTTCCGGGGATCCTGGAAGGGCTGATGCACCAGACTGTGCCGGGGCCGGGGGTGCTTGCACCCTCGGCGCCGTTGACTGTGGCGCCGGCGAGCTCTAGCCCGATGCCGAGGCCTTCGACGCCGCTTGCGGCGCCGGTCTCGACCGCCACGCAGGTGGAGTCGACGTCGATGGAGGTAGCTTCATCCCCGCCGGCGCGGGAGTCCACCACTCGACGACACCGAGGCCTCGGTGCCTCGACGTCGAGCCGGGCCCGGTTGAGGACTCAGCTGCACGAGCTTATGTCCGACAACGAGGAAGAGGCCTCGTGGGGGGAGGAGGAGGAACCCAGATATTTCTCCTCAGAGGAGTCTGTGGGCCTTCCCTCCGACCCCACGCCTTCACCAGTGAGAAAGCTCTCGCCTCCTGAGAGCCTCTCCTTTGCCTCCTTTGTCAGGGACATGTCTATATGCATTCCCTTCCCCGTGGTCTCTGTGGATGAGCCGAGGGCTGAGATGCTCGAGGTCCTCGATTATCCATCACCACCTAGAGAGTCCTCCACGGTACCGTTGCACAATATCCTCAAAGAGACACTGCTTCGGAACTGGGTGAGACCACTATCTAATCCCACCATCCCCAAGAAAGCAGAGTCCCAATACAGAATCCACTCGGACCCAGAGTTAATGCGGCCCCAAGTGCCTCATGACTCGGCGGTCGTGGACTCTGCTCTCAAGAGGGCACGGAGTTCGAGGGATACCGCCTCGGCGCCCCCGGGGCGGGAGTCTCGCACTCTGGACTCGTTTGGGAGGAAGGCCTACCAATCTTCCATGCTCGTGACCCGCATCCAGTCTTACCAGCTCTACACGAGCATCCACATGCGGAATAATGTGAAGCAACTGGCGGACCTGGTTGACAAGCTCCCTCCGGAGCAGTCCAGGCCTTTTCAGGAGGTGGTCAGGCAGCTGAAGGCGTGCAGAAAGTTCCTGTCCAGGGGTATATATGACACCTGTGACGTGGCATCTCGTGCTGCGGCCCAAGGTATAGTGATGCGCAGGCTCTCATGGCTGCGTGCCTCTGACCTGGACAACCGCACCCAGCAGAGACTGGCCGACGTCTCTTGCCGGGGGGATAATATTTTTGGCGAGAAGGTCGAGCAGCTGGTGGACCAACTGCATCAGCGGGAAACCGCCCTCGACAAGCTCTCCCACCGGGCGCCTTCAGTATCCACCTCAGCAGGTGGACGTTTTTCCCGGGCCCGGCAGGCTGCGCCCTATGCCTTTACCAAGCGTAGGTACACCCAGCCGGCCCGAAGGCCTCGTCAGGCACAGGGACAGTCCCAGCGCGCTCGTTCTCGTCAACAGCGTGCGCCTAAGCAGCCCCCTGCGCCTCCACAGCAAAAGCCGGGGACGGGCTTTTGACTGGATCCATGGGAACATAGCCGCCCTCAAAGTGTCCGTACCGGACGATCTGCCGGTCGGGGAGAGGTTAAAATTTTTTCACCAAAGGTGGCCTCTCATAACCTCCGACCAGTGGGTTCTCCAAATAGTGCGGTGCGGATACGCCCTGAATTTGGCCTCCCTGCCACCAAATTGTCCTCCGGGAGCTCAATCATTCAGCTCCCATCACAAGCAGGTACTTGCAGAGGAACTCTCCGCCCTTCTCAGCGCCAATGCGGTCGAGCCCGTACCACCCGGGCAGGAAGGGCAGGGATTCTATTCCAGGTACTTCCTTGTGGAAAAGAAAACAGGGGGGATGCGTCCCATCCTAGACCTGAGAGGCCTGAACAAATTCCTGGTCAAAGAAAAGTTCAGGATGCTTTCCTTGGGCACCCTTCTGCCAATGATTCAGAAAAACGATTGGCTATGTTCCCTGGATTTAAAGGACGCATACACTCACATCCCGATACTGCCAGCTCACAGACAGTATCTCAGATTCCGCCTGGGCGCACGGCACTTTCAGTATTGTGTGCTGCCCTTTGGGCTCGCCTCTGCCCCACGGGTGTTTACAAAGTGCCTCGTGGTGGTAGCGGCGTATCTACACAAGCTGGGAGTGCACGTGTTCCCATATCTCGACGATTGGCTGGTCAAGAACACCTCGGAGGCAGGAGCTCTCCGGTCCATGCAGTGCACTATTCAACTCCTGGAGCTGCTGGGGTTTGTGATAAATTACCCAAAGTCCCATCTCCAGCCAGCCCAGTCTCTGGAATTCATAGGAGCTCTGCTGAATACCCAGACGGCTCAGGCCTTCCTTCCCAAAGCGAGGGCCAACAACCTCCTGTCCCTGGCTTCACGGACCAGAGCGTCTCAGCAGATCACAGCTCGGCAGATGTTGAGACTTCTGGGTCATATGGCCTCCACAGTTCATGTGACTCCCATGGCTCGTCTTCACATGAGATCTGCTCAATGGACCCTAGCTTCCCAGTGGTTTCAAGCCACTGGAAATCTAGAAGATGTCATCCGCCTCTCCCCCAGTTGCCGCACTTCACTGCACTGGTGGACTATTTGGACCAATTTGACCCTGGGACGTCCATTCCAAATTCCACAGCCCACGAAGGTGCTGACGACGGATGCATCTCGCCTGGGGTGGGGAGCTCATGTCGATGGGCTTCACACCCAGGGACTGTGGTCCCTCCAGGAAAAGGATCTTCAGATCAACCTCCTGGAGCTCTGAGCGATCTGGAACGCACTGAAGGCTTTCAGAGATCGGCTGTCCTGTCAAATTATCCAAATTCGGACAGACAATCAGGTTGCAATGTATTACGTCAACAAGCAGGGGGGCACAGGATCTCGCCCCCTGTGTCAGGAAGCTGTCGGGATGTGGCGTTGGGCTTGCCAGTTCGGCATGCTCCTCCAAGCCACATACCTGGCAGGCGTAAACAACAGTCTGGCCGACAGACTGAGCAGAGTCATGCAACCGCACGAGTGGTCGCTCCATTCCAGAGTGGTACGCAAGATCTTCCGAGAGTGGGGCACTCCCTCGGTGGACCTTTTCGCCTCTCAGACCAACCACAAGCTGCCTCTGTTCTGTTCCAGACTTCAGACACACGGCAGGCTAGCGTCGGATGCCTTTCTCCTTCATTGGGGGACCGGCCTCCTGTATGCTTATCCTCCCATACCTTTGGTGGGGAAGACCTTGCTGAAGCTCAAGCAAGACCGCGGCACCATGATTCTGATCGTGCCCTTTTGGCCCCGTCAGATCTGGTTCCCTCTTCTTCTGGAGTTGTCCTCCGAAGAACCGTGGAGATTGGAGTGTTTTCCGACTCTCATTTCGCAGAACGACGGGGCGTTGCTGCACCCCAACCTTCAGTCCCTGGCTCTCACGGCCTGGATGTTGAGGGCGTAGATTTCGCTGCGTTGGGTCTGTCTGAGGTTTTCTCCCGTGTCTTACTTGCCTCTAGGAAGGATTCCACTAAAAAGAGTTACTTTTTCAAGTGGAGGAGGTTTGTCATTTGGTGTGAGAGCAAGGCCCTAGAACCTCGTTCTTGCCCTGCACAGAACCTGCTTGAATACCTTCTGCACTTATCAGTCTGGCCTCAAGACCAACTCAGTAAGGAATCACCTTAGTGCGATTAGTGCTTACCATTATCGTGTGGAAGGTAAAGCCATCTCTGGAGAGCCTTTAGTCGTTCGATTCATGAGAGGCCTGCTTTTGTCAAAGCCCCCTATCAAGCTTCCTACAGTGTCATGGGATCTCAACGTCGTCCTCACCCAGCTGATGAAACCTCCTTTTGAGCCACTGAATACCTGCCATCTGAAGTACTTGACCTGGAAGGTCATTTTCTTGGTGGCAGTTACTTCAGCTCGTAGGGTCAGTGAGCTTCAAGCCCTGGTAGCTCATGCTCCATATACCAAATTTCATCACAACAGAGTAGTACTCTGCACTCACCCAAAGTTCCTGCCGAAGGTGGTGTCGGAGTTCCATCTTAACCAGTCAATTGTCTTGCCAACATTCTTTCCCAGACCGCATACCCACCCTGCTGAACGTCAGTTGCACACATTGGACTGCAAGAGAGCATTGGCCTTCTACTTGGAGCGGACACAGCCTCACAGACAGTCCGCCCAATTGTTTGTTTCTTTCGACCCTAACAGGATAGGGGTCGCTGTCGGGAAACGCACCATCTCCAATTGGCTAGCAGATTGCATTTCCTTCACTTATGCCTGGGCTGGCTCTTGAGGGTCATGTCACGGCTCATAGTGTCAGAACCATGGCAGTGTCGGTGGCCCACTTGAAGTCAGCCACTATTGAAGAGATTTGCAAGGCTGCGACGTGGTCATCTGTCCACACATTCACATCACATTACTGCCTCCAGCAGGATACCCGACGCGACAGTCGGTTCGGGCAGTCGGTGCTGCAGAATCTGTTTGGTGTGTAAATCCAACTCCACCCTCCAGGACCCGAATTATTCTGGTCAGGCTGCACTCTCAGTTAGTTGTTCTTCGTAGGTCAATTTCTGTTATGCCTCGCCGTTGCGAGGTTCAATTGACCTGGGTTCTTGTTTTGAGTGAGCCTGAGAGCTAGGGATACCCCAGTCGTGAGAACAAGCAGCCTGCTTGTCCTCGGAGAAAGTGAATGATACATACCTGTAGCAGGTGTTCTCCGAGGACAGCAGGCTGATTGTTCTCACCTACCCTCCCTCCTCCCCTTTGGAGTTGCGTTTCATCATTTTTGCTTGTCATTCAACTGAGCGGGAACGGTCACGCACGGGCGGGAAGACGGCCGCGCATTCGCGGTGGGGGTGCCCTGCGTGCGGGACCGCCCGCGAAGTTTTGTTCCGGTTGGTGGGGGCTGCCGCGGACGTCACCCAGTCGTGAGAACAATCAGCCTGCTGTCCTCGGAGAACACCTGCTACAGGTATGTATCATTCACTGTACCTGTTTAGTATATCCCAAGATCTCAGAGAAAGGTAACCATGGAATCACCCACAAAGGGTGCAAACCTGTCCAATGCTGTTCCATTCGTACCCAGATCTTAGGGGAGTGAGCAAGCCACTCTGACAAGATCCAAAGTTGTGCTACTTGATAATAGAGGAAAATGTCTGGCACAGCCATGCCACCTTGTTGTTTTCGGTGATAGAAAGTCCATGTCCAAACCCTAGTAGGTAAAAACCTTTCTGTTCCTTAGCGCCCCTCTGGACCGGCCCAGAATGTGACTGATGGGTTGTGCACGCCTTTCAGCAGGTGGAGACTGAGAATAAAACTGTGACTCTAGAGAGAGCCAATAAGAGCCCTTGCCAGCCAAAGAAAGATCCAGTAATCTCAGTCTCCAGCAGGTGGAAGGTGGTGAACCCTTCAGTCTCATTCTTGTACTTCTCTATTTTTTCTGTATTTTCGGTATTTTTTTCTATGTTTTCTCTTATTGGGTTTATTCTCTATGCACCCTTTTATTTCTGACAAGCAGAAAGCCTGTTATGTGGAGGCAAAGGTCCATGGGGACCTTTTTAGTGCCTCGGGGGTGTTAAACTCGGGTGGCCAGGTCCCTCCCCCCTTGTCCTCCCTGATATTGTTTCTGAGCTTTGTTTAAAAAGTACCCATATGTTTGATTTAGGGACTGAAGTTTAATTGGCACTGCTTCAGCCCCTTCTCAGAAGGGTGTCCTGAAAACCAGGAGAGACAGCCACACTGATTCTGCATTGAAAGTAAATAATAAAAAAATTAATAATTATAGCTCAGTTAATTTTTCTGTACAGTCAGTCTGTTCTGTACATTATCAGCTTCCTCAGGCTCTTCAGGAGAAGAGCCTTAGAGGCAGAGAGAGGCAGCCACAAGTTAAAAAAAATCCTAAGGTCAGAGCTCTGATCGTTTTGTTTCTTTGCAGTATCGGGCATTACAGCTCCCGTTTTGATTTTCCCTGTGGTTTGCCTCTGCTGTGCTGTACTGTGTATACCGCTTTAAAGAAATATTTCAATGCTGACGAAAACGGTCTCTACTGGCGAGCGATTCCTGATGGAACACTTGCATTCAAACAAGCCAAAACTACAGGAAGTAAAACGTCGAAGGACCGACTGACGGTCCTCCTTTGCTGCAATATTTATGGGAGTGAGAATATGGAACCACTCGTCATTGGAAAGAGCAAACAGCCCCATTGCTTCAAGAATGTTAAGCGACTTCCTGTGTCATACGAGGCTAACGCAAATTCATGAATGACTTGAGGAAATTTGGAAGCAATGGCTAAAGAAGTTAGACAGTAGAATGCGGGCACAAAAGCGTCAGATTTTGTTGCTTTGTGTTAATTGTGCTGCAAACGGTGATGATGTCAGGCTGTCTAACATCAAGGTGGTCTTCCTGCCACCAAACACTACCTCTCTGATCCAACCTATGGATCAGGGCATAATAGCCAATTTCAAATAACATTATCGAGCTCTTGTGCTACGTCGTCTGATGAGCATTATGGATGACCAGACTGGCAAGGATAAACGTGCTGTTGAACTGGCTCGTAATCTATCACTGTTGGATTCCCTACATATGCAGAAAGAAGCCTGGAATCATATTACACAGGAAACTATTGTGAATTGCTACAAGCGGGCAAGCCTTGTTAGGGATGTGGAGAGGGACAAAACAGATGCAGCTGTTGCAAACGTGTCAGATGAACAGGCTATTGACATCCCAGCCGGTGTTACTGAAGAGGAATTTCATCACTACGTAGCTGTTAATTATGATCTACAAACAGCTGATGACAGCACTGATGTCAAGATATGCGCCTACACGCAGGCAATGGCTGATGATGAAACAGATGATGAAATGAGCAGCGAGGCACATGCTGACGAAATTCAACAATCTCCTGTCACTTTTGCAAGAGTGCTGGAAGAGCCTATCTGGAGGCCACTGGATGTCAGTGCTATGACAGTTTTTACCATCTGGCAGACGTAGTCTATGGAACTCACAGACACAAGAGTGTACAAGTAAGCCTAACGTCAGTTAATGGAGACTGTATAACGTCAGTTAACGGAGACTGTATACTGTACCTATAATAAACAGTACTGTACATATGTTTATCAGATGTCAAGCTTCTTTGGGTCACAGCAGTTAAGTGCACGCTTAACTGCGTGTATTTCTTTGGTCCCAGACCCTTGCACTTAAGCGGATTGCACTGTATATATGTATGTGGATGACAACTATAATTTTTCCTGTTATTTCTGATTTGAAGGATATATATAATACTATTTCTCACTGTTTTTCTATCATTACAAATTGGATGGTCTCTCATTATTTTAAATTAAATAGAGAAAAAACTAAATTTCTGTTGTTGGGGCAATGCAGAATCAAAAATGAATTTAAATCTTATTATTGATGGAGTGTCTTATTCATTGGATCGTTTTATTAGGATTTTGGGAGTTGTGTTAGATGACAAATTATCCATGGTACATCAAGTTAATTCGTTTGTTCAGAGTTCTTTTTATGTAATGAGAAAGTTAAGGAGTATCCGGAGATACCAGAAGATTTGTTTAAATTGGTGGTACAATCATTGATTCTTAGCAAATTAGACTGTTATATACTTGGGCTTTCAAAACGATTGCTGAGAAAAATTCAAACTGTTCAGAATGTGGCTGCTCGCCTGATTTTTTTTTCCCTTAATAAATCAGACAGAATTACACCATATTCCATATTTTATTAAATTACATTGTCTTCCCATAGAAGCAAGGGTGTTTAAGATGGGATGTTTATTATTCAAAATTGCTTGTAGTCTGATTCTTCAATATATGCTTTCTTTAGTTTATTATTCAATCACAAAGATTGTTTTTCTGTCACAGAAAGAGGTGGAATCACAGCTGGAAATGCTTGTTAACCAGCAAAGCAGTATTGAAAACAAGATGACTGCCCTGCAGCGCATGGGGTAAGAAGCAAAATCATCTGTTTTCTATGTTGGCAAAATGAGTATTATGCTGTTGTGAGAAACAGCAATTCATTCTATTAAAATAATATTCTTCAGTAGAGTTGATATTTTATTAGACTGAATAATGCTACAGTACTGCAAACTTGCCTTAAAGTATCTGCAAGCCTAAGGAAGGTATCTTCATTACCAAACTACTTTTGTTATATTTTTCATTAACTTTTTTTGTTGGCTTGCATGTTGCAAAATCACACAATGAACCATAAATGTTTCCTGCCTTGCCTTTCTCATTTCTGCTTAGCTACCAATATGCCTTCTAGGATTTTTTTTCAATTATATATTCCAGAATTGCATAGGAAATAAAAATATTTTTAAGTACCGCTATCTTCTGTTTTCTCTTAGCCTTTTCTTTAGGTACATATCTTTTAGTCTTAGAGCAGGCCAACAGGTTTCCTTGTGTAAGCCTCAGGTAGTCAGCCTGAAGTATGCATGTAGCCCTTGAGTCAAAGTGCCCAGCTGCATTGGCTGTTGCACATGGAGGAGCATCCCTTCTGTTTCAGCAACCTGTTGGTTCTCAGGGGAAAGAGGAGGTAGGAGCAGCAATAGGAAGTGCTTCCTGTCTGCTCTTGCATGTGGGTATTTAGATTTAGTTTAGTTTAGTTAACCATTTGATATACTGCCCTTAGACAATGAGCACAGCAGGACAGTTTACAAAGTACATAAAAGAGATGAGGCTGTCTGGAGCTGATATCTCAAAGCTGGAGGCTGATGCTGAAAGCCTTGCAGTAGAGCCACAGCTCAGTTAGCTCTCCAAACTTACCTTGGCACGCTATATGCAATGAACATGCAAATTACTACCATGTTAAAATTGATGCAGAATGCACCGCATGGGCAGGGTGCCACAATTTTGACGATGACGGCGCCTGAGGTAGGAGTGAGTGGGCATTACACCTGCCTCATTTAGAAGTACAGGGTCTTGGGGGGTGCTGGGTGAGGGGTAGGGTTGGGGGTTCCCATTAGCCACAAATAAGTCAGCACAGGGAAAGGTGCCACTAGACACCAGGTAACTTTTTTCTTTTTTTAAAGCATTGGGGAAATAATGTCAAGGGAGAAGGTGTTGGTGCAGAAAGCTAAACGGGCATGGATGCTAGGTCAGGCTACTTTTGCCCTGGACCTGGTGAAAAAATTAGAGTGATATTTGAAAGGTATTAATATACAAACAAACCTTTTCCAGAGATGGGAAGGTGGTAGAACTGGAGGACATGAATTTAGATTGCAGGGGGACTGACTCGGGAATACTATCAGGAAGTACTTTTTCACATAGAGGGTGATAGATGCTTGGAGTGCCCTTCTTCAGGAGGTGGTTGAGTTGAAAACAGTAACAGAATTCAAAAATGTGAGGGATAAACACAAAGGAATCTTGTATGGAAGGCATGGAACCAAACAAGCTTAATGGTGATTAGAGGGCAAAACACCAGTAATTGAGAAGCAAAGCCATTACTGGGCAGACATTTATGGTCTGTGTCTTGATCATGGCTTGTCAGATTTGGATGGACTGGAGTGGGGCTTTGATGACAACTTCAGTAGTTGGAGAACAAATCCAGTGTCGGGCAGGCATCTACGATCTGTGCCCTGAAAATGGCAAGGACAAATCCAAGAACAAGGATGCATATGTAGTATTGCATCATACCTTATGCTATGAGTTTTGTGGTCTTTGTCTGCCATCATCTACTATGGTACTATGTAACTGCACGTCAGAGGTCATGTTTTGTTTTGTGCACTGGGGAGGCATACTTAATGGTCTCATGTGCATTCATTTGAATCTAATGTATACCGCACTGAGGTAAACCCATGCTCATCCACTTCCTGCATCACTTGTCAGCATATACCTCACAGTATCCACACAACTGAGCTGGCAGTAGGGTTCTGCATCTGTCCTCTGGGAAGGACCCCCACACATCCTGTATTGAACTTGAAGTTAAAAACAGCCAATAGTACATAAAAAATTGACCAATTAATATTCCAAATGTAAATTAATTTTATTTGCAAAAGAACAGAGAAGGAAAAGATCTTTGTGAACTACAATTGAGTATTTTGTTTGTTTCATAAGGTGTCTAATACATTGTTAAATATAATATCAATCTTTTTTATTGATAGTTTCAAATATTTTGCAATCTATACAATGAAGAAATTACTTCCCATATACAAGAAAAGAAAATTATCATTCCAAATTTAAACAGAAAATATTCATATTGGAAGCCCTATCAGACCAAGATATTGATGTAGCGTCAGAGTTAATGTCTTTTCAGCAAGAAATTTTTTTCAGATTGTCTGCCATCCTGAAAAGATAGCTATTTCCTTGAAATTTCAGAAGGTTTTACAGGGAACTCTGAAAAAGAAATGGGCTCTGCTCTGAAGGTCTGCTCTGCTAAAGGTCTGAAAGCTATGCCTATTTTGAATAGCTTTAGAAACATCAAGAAAAATGGAAGCTCAAAGTCCTAAAAAATAAATACCACATTTAAGAAAATAATTTTTTAGATCTGCATCACAATCCATAGCCAAATCAAATTGTAGTGGACTGCCACAGGGATCTGTACTGGGACCGGTGTTATTTAACACTAGGAAAAAAGGCCCGTTTCAGACACAAAGGAAACGGGCACTAGCAAGGTTTTCGTTGGAGTGTGTACGTTTTACAGACTGTGTGCGAGAGTGAGTGTATGATAAGGCTCCTTCTACTAGGGGGCAGGCGGCCATTTGGGCCGAACGTTTTTTTGGTTCCTCCATTGGATATTTGTAAGGCAGCAACTTGGTCTTCTTTGCATTCATTCTCGAAGCATTACTGATTGGATGTGCAGTGCCGCCAGGAAGCCGTTTCGGGGTAAGGGTTCTCATGCCAGGCTTGCTGGGGTCCCTCCCTTAAATTGTGCTGCTTTGTTGCTTCTCACGAGTCAGTTCCTGGACCGGTCCGGAGGGCCGCTAAGGAAGGAGAAATTAGATCTTTCCTTTAGTCCCTCTGGACCGGTCCAGATCTCTCCCAGATAAATGAGCGGTGTATATAGGTGTTGTTGCATCTGGTGTTTATTTTAGTTTATAATAGGAGCTATTCTGTAGTTTGCACTTAAAAAATAAATAAATATATCTTTTTTATTATAACACGGAATTTATTTCCATTGAGCAGTTCGACACGGAGGTGTCGTTATCTTGCTTGGCATGGATTGACTGCTAACATTTCCAGTGGCACAGAGGAAGGGTAGCTATTCTTGCTCTTTATTCTTCTTCTGCTTTGGTACTTGTTTACTGAATCTAAGGCTAGTTGCACAGGGCTCTTACTGGCTCTAGAGATTCAGAATTCTCAGTCTCCACCTGCTGGAAGGAAAGAGTACATAACGCACGAGTCAGTTCCTGGACCGATCCGGAGGGACTAAAGGAAAGCAAATTAGCAGGTAAGATCTAATTTCTCCTTTTGCATTTATCCACATTAATTTTATCTGCCATTTAGATGCCAAGTCTTCCAATTTTCTAAAGTCTTCTTGCAATTTTTCACAGTCCACTTGTGTTTTAACAATCTTGAATAGTTTTGTGTTATCTGCAAATTTAATCACCTCACTCGTCGTTCCGATTTCCATATCATTTATAAATATGTTAAATAGCACCGGTCCCAGTACAGATTCCTTTGGCACTCCACTATTTAACCTCCTCCATTGAGAGAAGTGACCATTTAACCCTTCCCTTTGTTTTCTGTCCAATAACCAATTCCTAATCCACACCAGAACATTGCCTCCTATCTCATGACTATTTAATTTTCTCAGGATTCTTTCATGAGGAACTTTATCAAAAGCTTTCTGAAAATCTAGATACACAACATCTTTTTTCTCCCTGCCGTGTGCAAGCAAATTAGAGGAGATTTTACACATATTGGACTGCAGATGTGTTCTTCTAATGTAGCCATTCATCATAAGGCATTGCAGCTTTTCTTGTCTTGTGATGTTAAAAAGAACTTTCTCATCTTAGCAGATGGCAGTACATGTGGATATCTGTCAGCAAGCATACCAGTTATGCACTATGACCAGCTTCGTAGCCAATTTCTACACTTCATCTCTGACGGACATCTGCAAAGCTGCCATCCGGTCCTTGGTCTATGCTTTTATAGCTCACTACTACCTGGATTGGTCTCTTAGCTTGAGTGGTGACATAAGATAACCTGTTGTACAGAAGTTTCCTAACTTGCTTCAACCTGCCATGGCAAGGTTTCAAGGGATAACCTCTCAAATTTAAATCAGTTCTTGACCCTCACTCAGCTTAGGAATCATCTACATCAGTCTTCCTTTTCCAGCTTGTCCACAATGAAAGCAGGACTACTTAGGTGTAACAGGGGTTCTCTGGACAGTAGGGTAAACTAACCATACAGTTCCTCCTTCCTGCCTTGGTGGTTGAAGCTGCCATTACTTATTTCCACATACTATCTCAGCTATGCAGTGAACTGTCACAGGAAAGCAAGTTCCAATCAGGCAGGAACATTAATACATGCCCAGAAAGTATTCTATGCTTTTGTGGGATCTTGTAGAACAGACTCAAGATGGCATAATGGGCGGAACTGGAGACCTATTGACCTACACATACATATGCACAGTTACATCTGCCTCTGATAATTTTATAAAGGCACATGTGGCATCTGGGATTTTTTTAATATCCAATTCTCTTTATAGAGCAAACAGAGCTAACATTAGCCAATAAGATTGTAGCAAACATGTAGGGTCTACATACATAGCTCTGTTGTCCCAACAAGTAGTTTCATGTTTTCATTTTTCCCCTTTTTTCCCTCCTACTCACTTCCATCCTGTAGACCTACCCATTAGGCACCTTCCAGTTACAGTCCCTCTCTGAGGATTGAGCTTTGGTTCTTAGGCCTGCCCACACACAAACACATACACACACTTCCCCCTCCCCCCCTTCCCTTACCCCAAACCCTCAAACCTCCCCCACCAACATCCCTACTGTCCTTCCCCTACCCTACAAGCATGACAAAAATGCATGCAAAGGGGGAAAATAGGCCTGCACAAGGATAAATAATCTCAACTAATCAAGCCTCAAGAGAACAGAAATATGGTGGGAAACAAGATATGACTAAGACCTTATAAAACGAGAAGCAGGCATGATATATGCTCCATAATTTAACCGGCAGTACTAACACATATGAACCCTAACTACATCACCACCTCCCTCACCGACATCCAACAGGATTTCATTTTTTTGTCCTGAAATGAATGTAATTGGGGTTGGTAAAAGATACCTATTTGGAATTATTATAAACTGCAAGACATTTACAAGGAAATGTAATAACAATTTGAACACCAAGAGGCTTATTTTCAAAGCACTTAGCCTCCCAAAGTTCCATAGAAACCTATGGAACTTAGCCTCCCAAAGTGCTTTGAAAATATGCCTCCAAGAGGCATAAAGAAGTAGACTTTTTCCTCCTCTTATGCATCCCTGCAAAAATCTGGGAAAACAGACCTTTTTGTCCTAGAAATAAAACAAGTGTACTACAAAGCTGCATCTGTTTTATAAAGGAAACTTATATACCTATATGTCTTCATAAAATTGCTTTCCCGAAAGCTCCCAAACAAAGTTAGCGAGTAACTTTATACGTATTCATTGCATATTCTGTAAAATACCCTTATCGGTACCAATTTTCTCTCCCACTCTGCCCATCCTCTGCCCTTGGAAGCACCTACACTTGTGAAGGGCATTTCTATAACTGGGTGCCTGCATTTATACATCCCTTGCGTGTGTAAATTTACAGAACACTCATTCTTTCTGAGTAATTGTACACTTATGCACGTAAGTGCTAGCAGAGCACCTAAACACTTCTGTAAGGCATGAGTGGAGCATGGGAGGGGCATGAGCAATGCTGCCACTTACAAATGCAACTTATAGAACACTATAAGCTAACATTCATCTTTGCCACATCTATGTGCCTGCAGTTACCAGGTCTATGATCAGTGTAACTTTGGCCATGTAAATGTAATTCATACTGATACCGAGTTATGCTAGTATTGTATAACAGGATCAGGGCATCCAGTAGAACAGGCTTTCACCACACAGCATCAGGATGCCTAAAAGGAGGATCCCGCTTGAAGAATTGCTCCCATATTGATTAAAAGCAGGCTGTATGTTTCAACGTGCCTACTTTACATGTGTATACCCTAGGCAGTTTTATACGTGCCAGTTTGAGCATGCAGAATAGCATTTTCAATCATGCTCAGTTATAAAAGTGCCCTCTTAAAGTTCATTGTTCCTCAGGGCAAACAGTTGTAGATCATTTTACATGTAATAGTCTTTTTGGTTTTACCTGTAGGTATAGAAGTACATTATTAAAAGGTTATGTGACTGATCCTTCTTTCTCTCAGATTCCTGGAGAGGTTGTGATGAAGGCATTGTTGTACTGTTGTTGTTTTTGTTTTTACTTTTGAAGTATGTTATTTTGTAACTTGCCTTGAGTGCTTTGTTTGTTAGCAGGGAAAGAAATGTCCATAAACAAAATAAGACCTCCAGGTGATTAGTGTCTTTGTTTGCTATAGTTAATTGGTAGGGTGCTAGAGGCTAGTGCTTCCTCTTTCTGAAATTTGATTCATGTAACATAAATGGTTTCCTTCTAGTCCTAACCTGCAGCTGATTGAAGGGGATGCTGAGCAGTTATCTGGGATGATAAGCTTTACATGTAACCTTGCAGAGAATGTCAGCAGCAAGGTTCGCCAGCTTGACCTTGCCAAGGTAGTTATTTGTTTAAATTTTATATACCGCCTACAGTCTCAAAAGCTTATCAAAGCATTGTAAATTCAGGCACAGTGGGGTATTTTTCTGTCCCTGGAGGGCTCACAATCTGAGTGTGTTCCTGAGGCAATGAAGGATTGAGTGACTTGCCCAAGATAACAAGGAGCTGCAGTGGGATTTGCCCCACTGCTCTAACCATTAGGTTACTCCTCTAGTCAATGGAATACCCATGGAAAGGAGTCAATCACCTAAGAGTCACAAAATCAATCCAGAATACATGCATGACCTCTAGATTTCTGTGTGTTCAAGTGCAAAGATAATTCGAAGAACTTGGTTAAGTTCATTTGGGAAATTCAAAAATCTTAGTTTTTCTTCTAGATTGTTTCTCAAGGTATTCAGTCTCCTGTGTATAAAGGAGCTATTTTTAACCATTGCTCCCTTAAAGGCTTGAATGTCTTCAAGCCACATCCCCAAAGAAGCCACTTTAGCTGTATGTTGATCAAGCACTTGAGACTGCACCCCATTAGTATGGGAAATTAAAGTCGTATCTCCCACAGACATTGAGCACGTGGATGATTTCCCAGAGTGCCTCCATTGTCACCGGTTTCTGCAGCTTCTGCACACAAATGCTTGTAGCCAGCTCGCCCCTACTTTGGTCGGGGGGAGGGTCTTAATTTGCTGCAGATCTCCATCTGACCTCTCAGCTGATTCCACTGAAAACAAATTAGCCTGCCCTTACTGCACAGCAGAACTCGCTTCCAGGCTGGGGCAGTCCCAATCTCTTGCAGAGGCTAAGGGAAGCCCTACTGCTGTTGGATGCTCCCTCCAACATGACTGAAAATAACTTCACTGAAGTACTGGTTAGTAATGCCAAAATGCTCAAGGGTGAGTTGTACCAGCAGTAAGGTTGGCTTAAGGGGCTGAGGGAAACATACTGGACTTTTCTTTATATTCCCTATTCTGGGAAATGGCTAGACCTAAAAACCACCAATGAGGTAAGGAGCTACTGACAGTATGTCCTCTCACAACGCCATTATTGGATCCTCTGCTGCACAGTATTCTAAAGGGATGAATTCATAGTTCTCAGTCCCCATCTGCTGATAGGATGACAAAGCTCAAGCTTCTGGACTGGTCTGGAGGGACTCAAAGAAAGTTAGCAGGTAATCGGGCTCATTTTCAAGCACTAGCCTTACAAAGTAAGTGCTTTGAAAATGCGCCTCAATGTATCCTTACTGTCATGGCTTGCACAAAACTACCCTATATTGTTACCCATTTTGAACCTGATTGACTTAGGGATTTGATGGGATACAGATCCTTTACATAACATTTGTATTTTATGTTCCTGTTCTGATTGGTTAGTCCAGATAGGACGGTATATCATCAAATTCAATAAATAAATAAATAAAATAAACGGAGATGTTGCCCTTGAATGTAAACTGATAGGGTTAGTTTTGATATTGAATGAGATGCTGTGAATTTATGATGATGTCGCCATTTTATAATACAGTAATACTACATTTCATTACTTTGATTTTGAATTTCACGCCTGGAAAATGAACCTCAGTAGGTCCAAATCTTATCTTTAAACGTTCTTAGCTATGTAAAGGTATTATCTCTGCTGAGTTACATACTTAGTTTATCAAGCCTTTATATCTATCTGGTCTTTTGGGCAGAAACCGTCTGTATCAGGCCATACAGAGAGCTGATGACATCTTAGACCTGAAATTCTGCTATGGATGGAGTTTCAGACTTCCTTGAGGAAATGAGGACTATGAGCAGGCTGCAGCTCACATCCATCGATACCTGTCCTTGGATAAATCTGTCATTGAACTGAGCCGTCAGGGCAAAGAAGGTATGGAGCATGTTTATGGGCACAAGATCAGGCAAACAGAGAAAAAAAGGAACAAAGCACGCTGACAGAAGAGAAAAGGAATCAGGAAAGGAAGTTCTGAAACATAGAGTATGATAACAAATAAGCTTATATAGCCTGACCAATTTATGAAAAAATTGATGTCAGTTTCTAGCAAAGCAAGAAAAGTTGAAGGATTTATAATAGAGCCTGAGAGGGAAGAAAGCATAGATGAAGTAAATAGAAAAGTAATGATGATATCTAAAACCCTTTGACTTTTGGACTGTCTAAAACTACTGCTCATGGTTATTATTACTATCTAGAGCTGCTCTTTGGGACATTGATATTAATTTCTTAATTATGGCGTTACTAGTTGACTTTTTTTCTCTAAACTTATCTTTTTAGGGTATTCTTAGTGTTTTTACATCATATAATATTTATGCTTTGTGCAACACCTTGGGTTTTTTTGGAAAGGCATGTCATAATCATTTATTTTATATTTAGCTTAACTGTATGAGTGAGATCAATGAAGAGAAAGTAAACAAATTAGCAAAAAGCAGAGCATCTGGAGGAAAAAAAATCTCTTTATTTGTGCACAAGAGATAGATCAATACTCTCTCCACTTGTATTAATGTTATGTAGATGATTTCTAATTTCAGAGACCATGGAAGAGCTATCTATTAACAACTTAATCTAAGAAGTCTTCAATTGTGCTGCTGACACTGTATTTAAAGCACATAAGAAAGAAGAGCTAACAAATGATAGACTATACATAACCTGGAAGGTCTACAGAATGAGCTTGAACACTAAGTGGGCAGAAAGAATACCAGCACTATAGAAATATGGTGAAGTGCAGAAACTGGAATGAATATAACAATATAGATATCTAAGGGCCTCTTGTATCAAACTGTGCTAGTGGATCCCGGTTGCGGTAATCCATCAAGCCCATTCACTTGAATGGGCTCCGTCGGCATTGCTGCTTGGCTTGATAAAAGAGGCTCTAAGTGATTAAATCAGAGTAGATGGAAACTTTAACAGATGAGAAATGAAAAATGGTTTGGAGAAGTATAAGGAATTTATTACAAGGAGCATAGAACGGTGACAAAGACATTCTGCTAATTCAATTGTTCCAAAGGTTAAGAAGCAACAGGGGGTTAGTGGTGTTTCTTGAAACATTTAATTTTTTTATTTTATTTTACCTCTGTTGTTAACAGATATACTCGGTGAAGTTTGCTATTTTATGTTTTTATTTCATTCTCTGCTGAGAACACTGATATGGATGTTTCTGATGGACAGTGTAGTAGATATTGCATTGCCCATATAAGAACAGTCTTTAGCTCTGAAAGCCTCTTTTGTATGAGTTTGCTTCATTTGTATTGCTGGATAATACTCTTTTAGAGTTGGGGGATCTATGCTGGTTTGCACTAGGCCAGAATTGCTTCTTTTATTGCATAGAGCCATATTGGGCTGGTAAATTGCCAAAGTTGTAGTGATATTTATTTTCTGTATTCTCATTCCCATGAGGAGTTGTTTGTGGTATCTTAGAGCCTGTTTAGATTTATAAGGTTAATACTGGACTTTAGTTGGGAGGCTTGGAAATCTTAGTTTTTTATTTTGTTTTGCAAGGGGACTTCTTATTTTGTTCCAGGGGGGCTGGGGTTTCAAGGGATGGTCTCATAGTGACCTGGATCCATTATAAAAACTGGGAGTACAAATAGGTCTGGGCGGAGGGGAGGGTGGATGGGAGGGGGAAATAACTCAGTACATAGATATGTTTTAATTTTATGTGGGGTTTATGGTATTCATAAGCTTCAAACAACTTGGGAAATCTTTGGATGTCGATGATTGGGACTGGAGGAGAGTTGATATAGGGTGGGCTCCTGCTCGCGGGATAGCCCTGCCCCCCTATATAAGGATGATCTGTGCTACATATTTCTTTAATGCGTATTCTTATTTTGCGTTTATTGGCCACTTAATACAAAACCTTTTTCAATAAAATTTATTTTTGCAAAAAAATATATATTCATCCTATTAAGGTCATTTTGTAGAATGTGGGGGGTATTTCGTCACCCATTAAGAGAGGAGAAAATCTTCACGCCCTCAGTCATAATGGGATGGATGTTGCCATGTTGCAAGAGACCATTTATTTATTTATTTATCATTCATTCATTCTTTCCCATTATTTAGCCTGTCCTCCTGACAGCTCCAGAACAGGTTACAGAATTATATTCATAATATAATATAAACAGCTACAACATATAATTAATTGGGACTGGAAATGAGTTGATACAGGATGGGCTGCTCGCTGGGACTAGGGGGCATGCACTGAAGCTACAAAGTAGTAAATTTTTAAAAATCGGAGAAAATATTTCTGGGATTCGTTGCCAAGAATATGGTAAAAGCAGTTAGCAAGGTTTTAAAAAGGTTTGGATAAATTCTTAAAAAAAAAAAAGTCCATAAGCCACTTATTAAGATGGACTTGAGGGAAAATCCACTGCTGATTTCTAGGATAACCAGCATAAAATGTATTGTACTGTTTTGGGATTTGCCAGGTACTTGTAAACTGGATTGGCCACTGGTGGAAACAGGATGCTGGCTTAATAGACCTTCGGTCTTCCCAGTATGGCATCGCTTATGTTCTTACCCTCCAATACATTGATCTTCCTCAAGTCTCCTCCACCATATTCTCCACTCTCACCACCATTCAGCCACCGTTCTCAGCAGATCTTTCCATTTGGTTCAACCGATTACTCACTGTTTGTGTCAGTGTATTAATAGCTGTCAACTGGTGCAGCCCCCTCGATTATCCATCAGGAATTAGTCTTGGTTTCCAACAAGTGCTTCCTGCAACAGCAAAACTCCCCAACCAGACCCTATTTCCTCTAACATCTCATCTGGTTTGAGATGCTCGCCTCTCCCCATGTTCAAGGTGTCAAATGCTTCGGGGTGATACCCTGCATTCCTCTCCACAGAAACCTCCCTTGCTTTTGGTCACACTCAGGGGTTGGGGAACTAGGTAGCTAGTGATTGGGTGAGGCAGGCAGGCGGGCTGTGCAAACGCATATCCCACAGCCCCACCAACACTCTCCTGTCCCAGTGGGGCACGTAATGCCCTCATTTTGGTCCCAATATGGAAAATCAAATTGAAGAATAGAGACCTGACCCCATGGAGGAGCAAAGGGTTAAGGGCTGCATGAACCCTTTTTGCTCCTTTTTCAGATCCCAGCTCCAGAAAACAACAAACTTTAGAGACACTAGCACCAGTGCAGCCAGCCTTCACTATTGCTCTGTCAGCCATCTTGGATTCTCTCCCTACCCCCTCCACTTCCCTCACCTAAAGATTTTCAAAAATTTACAGGACTTGGTACTTAAATTTGTGGCCTACCGCAGAGGTGCTTGATTTTTTCTCAAGTTAATCAACTGATTCCTGCTTTGTCAACAAATGCAGATTTAAGAGAATGTCAGTTTCGGCTATTATTTCATGCTTATTTTACACAAGAACAAGCGTTATAATGGGACATGTAGACACACGTTTATGTTTAAAGTGTGGCAAAGTGTCAGTTCATTCTACCATTTTTTTGAACTTTGACCTCAGATAAAGCAGTTTTGGTGGGCAGTGATAAATTTATTTGGAAATACTGATTGGACAATGTCTCCAATTATCACCCACTGATGGCTTATTAATATAACCGCTGTGGGATTATAAGGGTGAAGTTTGACTCACTTATACGTGCAGGGCATTGACAACCATGATAGACGGTATATAAAATAATGAGTGGAGTGGAACAGGTGGATGTGACTCTTCTGTTCACGCTTTCCAAAAATACTAGGACTAGGGGCATGCGATGAAAACTACAGTGTAGTAAATTTAAAACAAATCGGAGGAAAATTTTTCTTCACCCAACGTGTAATTAAACTCTGGAATTCGTTGCCGGAGAAGTGTGTGAGGCGGTTAGCTTAGCAGAGTTTAAAAAGGGGTTGGACGTGTTCCTAAAGGACAAGTCCATAAACCGCTACTAAAACGGACTTGGAAAAAATCCAAAATTCCAGGAATAACATGTATAGAATGGTTGTACGTTGGGAAGCTTGCCAGGTACCTTGGCCTGGATTGGCCGCTGTCGTGGACAGGATGCTGGCTCGATGGACCCTTGGTCTTTTTCCAGTATGGCATTACTTATGACTTTTATGTAACCAATTATGCATAAGGCTGGATTGATAGGGAGGAAAAAAATCATTTGAGTGTTTGGATACTCAGTGACCTGCCACCCTTTTTGAAGTTGGCAGAAACAGATTTCCTAGAATAATGTTGTTGATGCAGAAACATGCTAAATTTCTTTGAAGAAGAAGAAAATCTTTTATCACTTGTGAAGCACATATGCAATCTTTGCCATCCCCAGGCTAGAAGTTTGATTCTTAACTCCCTCTTTTGCTGGTAATGATACAGTTATTTCCATTTCTGAGTTGTTGTTTGATGTGACAGTGAGTTTGGGTGTGTTTTTTTGGTTGGGAGGAAGAGGTAAGGGGGGGGTTGGATATCTTTACGGAGGTTCCTTCTATGGCGGGGGGATATTGGAGCTCCCCCCCCCCCCCCGGCTTATTTTAACTTGGAGCCTGGAGATGCTGGTTAACAGAGAATTGGAGTCATCACCCCGCTAGCCCTTGTATATTGGTTCACTTGGATGATATTGAGATGGTGGGAGAGAGCAAGGGGTTAAAAGGACTTGTTTATTTTGTGTCATTTTTCATTTGTTTCTTCGTGATTGGTTACGGCAGTACTGGTTGTTCACTTCAATAAAAAGTCTTAAAAGTACTAGGAGCATAGATCTAAAGGTAAAGAAGAGGCTGATGGGTGTATACAACTTCTGAGGGGTATGATAAAGCATGTGCTTTTGAGTTTTGAAAAGTAGCTAGAAGACACTTAATCTCAAAAGTAAAAGTCAATGAAGAAGGGGAGGTGGGTGAATCATGGTGGAAGACCTGGCCAACAGGAAGTTGAAATTTGCTAGGTTATGCATTGGGTTTGGGAGGGGGTTGGTTTTTGTGTTTTTCGTTTTTTTTTTTGGTTGTTTTTTTAACCAGCTAATTGTTGTATTGGATTATATGAAAGAAAGCACCAGTGAGAGAGGAAAATATACCTGTGTCAAGATCTGGAAATATGCACAAAGTAAATAGGAAAGATGAGCACAGACAGAACTGGTGCTCCTTAGTTTTCAATCTTTGTAATCAAAGACTGCAGTGATGATGGTTAATGATGATGAAAGAAGAAAAGTTTTGAAATGGAAAAGTGAATTAAACAAAGAACTAGTGAAACAGAAGACATTAAGCATTTGATTTTAGAAAGAAAATATTCAAAATAGTGTATAATATAATTTGCAAACAAAATATGTTCCTAAAATTGTGATGATATGTACATTACACTTTGTGCAGGGCTAAGAATGTAAGCCAGAAATATGTGCATTGAGAAGATTGCTCTATATGCAGGGAAAAAAAAAGGGACTACTGGGGCTTTGGTGGGGAGTTTCTCAGTATAGTAGAGACAGAATGGGGAGGGGGAAGGGGCTTGAGAGAAAAGCCATAAATAATCACTCTGGTTCTGCGGCTTCAGGCCTTGCCCATTAACATGCCAGGAGTGATGTAACTGCAGGTTCCATATGGCATGGCAGCTTGAGAGAAAGGAAGCTTACCTATCCAGAATACCTTGAGCTATAATTTTACAGTACACGCTACTGTTTCATTATCAAGATGCCTATCTGCAGATAGGTGGTTCTGGCTAGCTGAATTTTCTCACCTTTTGTTCTCTTTGGCTGTGCCAGGTAGCATCATCGATGCCAACCTGAATCTCCTGCAGGATGCGGAAGCAGCGCCTGAAGGTCATTGTTGCTGAAAAATTCAGTGTGGCCACCAAGGAGGGGGACTTGCCGCAGGTGGAACGCTTCTTCAAGATCTTTCCTTTACTCGGCTGCATGAGGAGGGGCTGAGCAAGTTCTCAGAGTATCTCTGCCAACAGGTAAGCTGGTACTAGTTGCAAAACTAGAGACTTCTGCCCTCATGTGTTTCAAAGACCTTACAAATTACTCTCATATAACCTGTTGACATACTATGGTAATGCCAATGTGTACCCATTGCCAGCCCTAAACCTTCAGTGCTGCCTGATTTATTGTAATAATCACTTGATATATGTCCATGTAATAATTTTCTGTATATCAAAACCTACTGCAATCCACAGAGGTACTTTTAGTATTGCTCTTTGTTTAGTAAACAGTACCTTTCACAAATAACACAAGAAGCAGTACTGTTTTAATTGTATTTTATCAATCACTTTCTTTTGGAGAATGTGAGTTAGGTCCGGTGAAAGATCCTGTGCTTTGTTTGGAAGTCAGTGCTCTTTTTTTTTTTCCCCCCTCCCTCTGTTGAGTTTCGTTTTTCTTTGTAATACACCTATGATGGTATAATGAAAAAAAGGCTCAAAACCTTTTCTCCAGAGTCTGTACCTCCCTTGTGCCTATTTGACTGACCTGTACATTTGTCCTTTAGATGGTAAGCTCCTTGAGCAGGTACTGTCCTTCTATGTTAAACTGTACAGCGCTGCGTAACCCTAGTAGAGCTTAGAAATGTTAAGTAGTAGTAGTGGCAGCAGACCTGGATTGTTTTGCGAGTATTTTGTCTGAAAATGCAGGAATCGTTTCCTTTGCTAGAGAAGGCAATCAAGTGGCAGGCCTTACAAGAGTAGCTCTTCTAATCGGTGTCTTCTGGGATTGACACAGTGCATTCTTTGGTCCCCTCTGACGTGAATTTCTCAATATAGCTGTTGGAGTTGGTTCTATACTATCTCCCACAGCCAACAGTAAGGAAGTCATAGCCTGGGAATGTCTGTGTCAGGAAGAGCTCCAGAAAGTGGGTAACTGGATCTGAATCTGCTAAAGGAGATGGTGGCAACTGCACTTATTGTTTGGAAGCCACCCGAGGGAAGCCCGCAGAGAAATGAGGAGGTTGAAGGAGGTCTCTTCTGCTGCTCCCAATTCGAGCATAATAATGAAGGTAGATTTCTCTGCTCAGATACTCCCTATAATTAGTTACCTAGAGGCCATTTGAACAACTCTTGTGAAGCTGGTTACTATTGTATACTACCTGTACTATGTAGAGAGATGATATGTCATCAGGTCGGCTTGCACTCTGCAATGCTAAAGGAATAGCATTGTCCCTGAAAATATATTTTCCTGAAAAGATTTAAAAAAAAAAAAAAACATGTTGATCTGATTGTATAATCTGACTGTGTTTCAACTGTTTGTGTTTCAAACTGGTTTATTGATATCTGTGAATCTGAAAACTAGATTTCTGATTTCAAGCTGCCAGCAAGTATTAGAAATCTTTCTTTTGCCAAGTTTCTGAGCTCCTTCCTTCCCCCACCCCATCCATCTCAGCTCACCTGGCTTTTTTCTGCAGCCATTTTAAAAGCACAAGTGTGTTTCTGTGGAGAGCTGTGTTGCTGGTCTCTGGCTGGGAGAAACTCAGATAAGGCTTGTACTGGCTATATTTGTGGCTTTTCCTACCCTAGATTGTGGTTTTTTTTGCAACATCTCTACTACTATCCTTGTTGTTCCCCTTGTCCCAATCAGCTTTGTAGAAAAGAGGCTTAATACAAGGCCTAAGATAGGTTTTACAGTAAACCACATTCCACAAGTTTCGGTTTCTCCGAGGACAAGCAGGCTGCCTTGTTCTCACTGATGGGTGAAGTCCACGGCAGCCCCTCCAATCGGAATCTTCACTAGCAAGTCCTTTGCTAGCCCTCGCGCCTGCCCGAGGCGCATGCGCGGCCGTCTTCCCGCCCGAAAACCGGCTCGAGCCGGCCAGTCTTCTTTCGTCCGCACATCGGTACGGTTTGTGGTTTTCACCGTGTCGAGCCCCGGAAAGTCGACCTCGCGCGTCCTTTTCTCTTTGAACGTGTTTTTTTCTTCGGAAAATCTTTAAAAAATTTGTTCGGGAAGTGCTCCGGAAGCCCCCTCGGGTTTCGTTTTGCCCCTTCCCGTATTTCAGACTTTGCCCGGTAAGTTTTCTTTCGTCGTCGGGGTAGGCCTCTTTTCGGCCTCGGTCGAGATTTTTCTCCCTCAAAGGTTTGGTGCTCACTTTCGTCATTTCGGATTTGATTTCGCCGGCGTGATTTTTCCGCCCATGACATCGAAGCCTATCCAGCGGCTTCAAGAAGTGCACCCAGTTGCGCCGGTAATCTCGCTCACTGACAGGCACGCGTCGTGTCTTTCAGTGTCTGGGGGCCGAGCCCGCCCTCAGGCCTGTAGTCTGTGTTCCCTTTTGCAAAGGCGGACTCAGGTAGCGAGATTGGCCCAGTGGAACGTTTTGTTCTCGGGCTCTTCGTCGGCATCGGCACCGGGGGTATCGTGTGCATCGGCGTCTTCAGCGTCCAGAGCTTCATCCTCGGCTGCCAGTGCATCGAGGCATCGGACCTCTGCATCGGCGCCGAGACATCGGTCCTCCTCGTCGGTACCAGGGGAAGCTCCGGAGACATGCTTCGTTCCAAGAAGTCGAAGAAGCATCGTCACCGGTCCCCTTCCCGTGTCGTTACGAGAGCTCTGGGTCGCCGAGGGGTCCGGCACCCAGCAGGCATCGGCACCCGAGAGGACCGCTCACCCTCTGTTCAGGAGGGTGTCGATGCGCTCCACTCTGGACAGCCCGAGAACAGCCTCCACGCCCGGAACAGGTTCTGACGTCGTACGGCCTGCATCGACCTCCATGCCTTTCTCTGCAGCCGCTCTGAACGAGAGCCTCCGGGCGTTCTCCTAGAGATTCTGGGAGAGCTGCTGCGCCTACCCCTCCGGTACCGGCGGTGCTTGCGCCACGGTACCGTCGAGCGTGGCACCGGCTGGCCCATCGCCCGAGGTGAGGTCTCCGGCGTCGGTGCCGCGTGCGGGTACCGGCTGCCATCGCCTCCAGGAAGGCTCCCCGACTACGTCGGCGGAGGAGCTTCGCGATGCGGGCGAGGGAGTCTACCTCTCGACGCCCCCATCGTGGACGTGGCTCCACGGCAGTCGAGTCGGGCACGGGTGCAGACACAGGTCCGTGAACTGTGTCTGACACCGAGGGTGAGGCCTCGTGGGAAGAGGAAGAAGAACCCAGATATTTCTCTGACGAGGAGTCTGAGGGTCTTCCTTCCGATCCCACTCCCTCTCCTGAAAGACAGCTTTCCCCTCCTGAGAGTCTGTCTTTCGCTTCCTTTGTCCGGGAGATGTCTACGGCATCCCCCTTCCCGGTGGTGTTGTGGAGGACGAGCCCAGGGCTGAAATGTTTGAGCTCCTGGACTATCCTTCTCCACCTAAGAAGCGTCCACTGTTCCCCTGACCAATGGTCCTCAAAAAGACATTGCTGGCGACTGGACCAAGCCTTTAACTAATCCCCACATCCCCAAGAAGATCGAGTCCCAGTAACGGATCCATGGGGACCCAGATACTGATGCGCACCCAGTTGCCTCATGATTCTGGAGTTGTGGATCTGGCCCTAAAGAAGGCTAAGAGTCTAGGAGCATGCTTCGGCGCCCCCGGGCAAGGACTCTAGAACCTTAGACTCCTTTGGAGGAAGGCCTACCATTCTTCTATGCTCGTGGCCAAAATTCAGTCTTACCAGCTCTACACGAGCATACACATGCGGAACAATGTGCGGCAGTTGGCGGGCTTGGTTGATGCTCTCCCCCTGAGCAAGCCAAGCCTTTTCAGGAGGTGGTCAGGCAGCTGAAGGCGTGCAGAAAATTCCTGGCCAGAGGGTGTATGACACCTTTGATGTTGCGTCCAGGGCCGCTGCTCAAGGTGTGGTGATGCGCAGGCTCTCATGGCTGCGTGCCTCCGACCTGGAGAATAGAATCCAGCAGCGGATTGCGGACTCGCCTTGCCGTGCGGATAATATTTTTGGAGAGAAAGTCGAACAGGTGGTAGAGCAGCTCCACCAGCGGGACACCGCATTCGACAAGTTCTCCCGCCGGCAGCCTTCAGCTTCTACCTCTACAGGTAGACGATTTTTCGGGGGAAGGAAGACTGTTCCCTACTCTTCTGGCAAGCGTAGGTACAACCCTCCTTCTCGACAGCCTGCGGCCCAGGCTAAGCCCCAGCGCGCTCGCTCTCGTCAGCAGCGTGCGACTCAGCAAGGCCCCTTGGCTCCCCAGCAAAAGCAAGGAGCGAGCTTTTGACTGGCTCCAGCAGAGCATAGCCGCCATCCAAGTGTCAGTGCCGGGCGACCTGCCAGTCGGAGGGAGGTTGAAAGCTTTTCACCAAAGGTGGCCTCTCATAACCTCCGATCAGTGGGTTCTCCAAATAGTCCGGCAAGGATACACCCTCAATTTGGCCTCAAAACCTCCAAATTGTCCACCGGGAGCTCAGTCTTACAGCTTCCAGCACAAGCAGGTACTTGCAGAGGAACTCTCCGCCCTTCTCAGCGCCAATGCGGTCGAGCCCGTGCCATCCGGGCAAGAAGGGCTGGGATTCTATTCCAGGTACTTCCTTGTGGAAAAGAAAACAGGGGGGATGCGTCCCATCCTAGACCTAAGGGCCCTGAACAAATATCTGGTCAAAGAAAAGTTCAGGATGCTTTCCCTGGGCACCCTACTTCCCATGATTCAGGAAAACGATTGGCTATGCTCTCTGGACTTGAAGGATGCCTACACACACATCCCGATACTGCCAGCTCACAGACAGTATCTGCGATTTCAGCTGGGCACACGTCACTTCCAGTACTGTGTGCTACCCTTTGGGCTCGCCTCTGCGCCCAGGGTGTTCACAAAGTGCTTGGCTGTAGTAGCAGCAGCACTTCGCAGGCTGGGGGTGCACGTGTTCCCATATCTCGACGATTGGCTGGTGAAGAACACGTCCGAGGCAGGAGCCCTGCAGTCCATGCAGATGACTATTCGCCTCCTGGAGCTACTGGGGTTTGTGATAAATTACCCAAAGTCCCATCTTCTCCCGGCAGAGACTCGAATTCATAGGAGCTCTGCTGGATTCTCGGACGGCTCGCGCCTATCTCCCAGAGGCGAGGGCCAACAACTTGTTGTCCCTCGTCTCGCGGGTGCGAGCGTCCCAGCAGATCACAGCTCGGCAGATGTTGAGATTGCTGGGCCACATGGCTTCCACAGTTCATGTGACTCCCATGGCCCGCCTTCACATGAGATCTGCTCAATGGACCCTAGCTTCCCAGTGGTTTCAGGCTGCTGGGGATCTAGAAGACGTGATCCACCTGTCCACGAGTTTTCTCGAATCCCTGTATTGGTGGACGATTTGCTCCAATTTGACTCTGGGACGTCCTTTCCAAATTCCTCAGCCACAAAAAGTGCTGACCACGGATGCGTCTCTCCTGGGATGGGGAGCTCATGTCGATGGGCTTCACACCCAAGGAAGCTGGTCCCTCCAGGAACGCGATCTACAGATCAATCTCCTGGAGTTGCGAGCGATCTGGAACGCTCTGAGGCTTTCAGAGATCGGCTGTCCCACCAAATTATCCAAATTCAGACAGACAACCAGGTTGCCATGTACTACGTCAACAAGCAGGGGGCACCGGATCTCGCCCCCTGTGTCAGGAAGCCGTCAGCATGTGGCTCTGGGCTCGCCGTCACGGCATGGTGCTCCAAGCCACATATCTGGCAGGCATAAACAACAGTCTGGCCGACAGGTTGAGCAGGATTATGCAACCTCACGAGTGGTCGCTCAATTCCCGAGTGGTGCGCCAGATCTTCCAAGCGTGGGGCACCCCCTTGGTGGATCTCTTCGCATCTCGAGCAAACCACAAAGTCCCTCAGTTCTGTTCCAGGCTTCAGGCCCACGGCAGACTGGCATCGGATGCCTTCCTCCTGCATTGGGGGGAGGCCTGCTGTATGCTTATCCTCCCATTCCTCTGGTGGGAAGACTTTGTTGAAACTCAAGCAAGACCGAGGCACCATGATTCTGATTGCTCCCTTTTGGCCGCGTCAGATCTGGTTCCCTCTTCTTCTGGAGTTATCCTCCGAAGAACCGTGGAGATTGGAGTGTTTTCCGACCCTCATCACGCAGGATGAAGGGGCTCTTCTGCATCCCGGCCTCCAGTCCCTGGCTCTCACGGCCTGGATGTTGAGAGCGTAGACTTTGCCTCTTTGGGTCTGTCAGAGGGTGTCTCCCGTGTCTTGCTTGCTTCCAGGAAAGATTCCACTAAGAGGAGTTACTTCTTTCTATGGAGGAGGTTTGCCGTCTGGTGTGACAGCAAGGCCCTAGATCCTCGCTCTTGCCCTACACAGACCCTGCTTGAATACCTTCTGCACTTGTCTGAGTCTGGCCTCAAGACAACTCTGTAAGGGTTCACCTTAGTGCAATCAGTGCATACCATTACCATGTGGAAGGTAAGCCGATCTTGGGACAGCCTTTAGTTGTTCGCTTCATGAGAGGTTTGCTTTTGTCAAAGCCCCCTGTCAAGCCTCCTACAGTGTCATGGGATCTCAATGTCGTTCTCACCCAGCTGATGAAACCTCCTTTTGAGCCACTGAACTCCTGCCATCTGAAGTACTTGACCTGGAAGGTCATTTTCTTGGTGGCAGTAACTTCAGCTCGTAGAGTCAGTGAGCTTCAGGCCCTGGTAGCCCAGGCCCCTTACACCAAATTTCATCATAACAGAGTAGTCCTCCGCACTCACCCTAAGTTCTTGCCAAAGGTCGTGTCGGAGTTCCATCTGAACCAGTCAATTGTCTTGCCAACATTCTTTCCGTCCTCATTCCTGCCCTGCTGAACGTCAGCTGCACACATTGGACTGCAAGAGAGCATTGGCCTTCTATCTGGAGCGGACGCAGCCCAACAGACAGTCCGCCCAATTGTTTGTTTCTTTTGATCCCAATAGGAGGGGAGTGGCTGTGGGGAAACGCACCATATCCAATTGGCTAGCAGATTGCATTTCCTTCACTTACGCCCAGGCGGGGCTGGCTCTTGAGGGTCATGTCACGGCTCATAATGTTAGAGCCATGGCTGCGTCGGTAGCCCACTTGAAGTCAGCCTCCATTGAAGAAATTTGCAAAGCTGCGACGTGGTCATCTGTCCACACATTCACATCTCATTACTGCCTGCAGCAGGATACCCGACGCGACAGTCGGTTTGGGCAGTCAGTTCTTCAGAACCTGTTTGGGCTTTAGGATCCAACTCCACCCCCGAGGGCCCTGTTTGTTCTGTTCCAGGCTGCACTCTCAGTTAGTTGGTAAATTTTTTAGGTCAATCTCAGTTATGTCCTCGCCGTTGCGAGGCCCCAATTGACCATGGTTTGTTGTTTTGAGTGAGCCTGGGGGCTAGGGATACCCCATCAGTGAGAACAAGCAGCCTGCTTGTCCTCGGAGAAAGCGAATGCTACCTACCTGTAGAAGGTATTCATCTGAGAACAGCAGGCTGATTGTTCTCACAACCCGCCCGCCTCCCCGTTGGAGTTGTGTCTTCCCTTGTCCTTTGTCTTGCTACATCTGAACTGGCCGGCTCGAGCGTTTCGGGCGGGGGAAGACGGCTGCGCATGCACGGTGCGCGCGAGGGCTAGCAAAGGACTTGCTAGTGAAGATTCCAATTGGAGGGGCTGCCGTGGACGTCACCCATCAGTGAGAACAATCAGCCTGCTGTCCTCGGAGAATACCTTCTACAGGTATGTAGCATTTGCTTTATACCCACCCACCCACCCTAAGACTGACACTTCCTAAATCCCTATTCTAACTATACTACTTATCACAACTTAACTCCACCCGAATTACAACTGTCTCAAATTGCTGAGGAGTAAAGTTAATCTTGTACACTGTCAAGCCCCATCATACAATACCTACTCATACCCATTCAACAAATCAAGATGACTTTTATTCTCTGAATAATTGTGGAGCTTTAGTTTCAAGGCCAATCATCTGGAAACTTAAAGCTTGTCCTATCTGTAATCAGCTCGCTAGTTTAAACAAGAGCTCAGTAAATTAAAGCAGGAATTAGATGCACTTAAAGCAACTTCTAAGACTGCACAAAATCAAACGAAATTCACACCACTGCCTCAAAGGATAAACCACCTAAGAATAGATGGTTCACAGTAAGGCTCAGGCAGACTTCGTCATGTGACACAGAGGCATACACCCTCACAAGTGTTACCCCTACAGAATTCTTTTGCTCCATTAGAGCTCTGTGAGGTTCCTAAAAATAGAACTGAGCCAGAAGAAACAGCAAAAACAAAAGAAATTAAGGTGGAACAAAAAGATATGGAGGGACCCAAAGACAAAAAACACACCAAAATATCAAATGTTTGAAACACATACCAGGAAATGTAAATGGAAAGTGATGACCACAATGCTCGCAGTCTTGGCAACAAAGTTCATGACATTCAAGCCCTGATGTTGGAGGCAGACTTAGACGTTGTTGCAATCACAGAGACATGGCTCAATGGTTCCCATGAATGGGATGCAAACATACCAGGCTATAATCTATTTAGGAAGGATAGAGAGGTCGTAAAGGTGGAGAAGTTAGCTCTATATGTGAGAAATGATATCACAGCAACCGAAATGACAGGGACCTGGGTAAGGAACAAGCAATATGGATCACCTTAAAAGAGATGATAGAACCTCTGTCCACGTGGGTGTTGTCTACAGCCTCCAACACAATTGGAAGAATTAGATAGAGACCTGATCGCAGATATTCAAAAGTTGGGAAAGAAGAGAGAGGTGCTGTTGCTGGGAGATTACAATCTGCCAGATGTAGATTGGAAGGTTCCATCTGCGGAATCGGAAAGAAGTAGAGAGATTGTGGATGATTTCCGAAGTGCTCTGCTCAGACAAATGGTCATGGAACCCAAGAGGGAGGGAGCGACACTGGATCTGGTGCTCACAAATGCAGATAGCATGTCAAATGTCCGAGTGGGTGCCCACCTGGGTGGCAGTGACCATCAAACGGTTTGGTTTGATATGACGGCTGAAGAGGAGGGTGGCCACTCAAAACTCAAAGTCCTGGATTTCAAGCATGCTGAGTTAGTAAAATGGAATACTTAGGAAGGAGCTGATGGGCTGGGAGGACATACGAGAAGTGGAAGGACAGTTGTTTCAGGCTGAAAGAAGCTATAAATAGGGCCACAAACCTTTATGTAAGGAAAGTAAATAAAAGCAAGAGGAAAAAAGGAAACCGCTATGGTTCTCCAGCAAGTGGCTGAGAAAATAAAGGCTAAAGAGTTCGCGTTTCCAGAAATACAAAAAAACTCAAGACGAGGAACACGGGGAGGAATACCGGAGGAAACTGAAAGAAGCCAAGAGAGAGGTACGTCTGGCGAAAGCGAAAGTGGAAGAACAAATGGCCTAGAAAGGTAAGGAGGGGTGACAAAAATTTCTTCAGGTATATTAGTGAAAGGAGAATGACTAAAAGATACTGCAAACCGCTATGTAGATAATGATGAAGAAAAGAGCAATTTGCTAAATAGATACTTTAGTTCTGTTTTTACTGAAGAAAATCCAGGAGAAGGACCACGATGGACTGGCAAAAGTTCATTTGAGAATGGAGTGGATATAGCACCGTTCACGGAAGAGACTGTGTATCAACAGCTAGAAAAACTAAAGGTGGACAAAGCCCATGGGACCGGATGGGATCCACCCCAGGATATTGAGGGAGCTCAGAGAGGTTCTGGCGGGTCCTCTTAAAGATTTGTTTAATAAATCCTTAGAAATGGGAGAGGTTCCGAGGGATTGGAGAACGGCGGAGGTGGTCCCTCTTCACAAAAGCGATGATAGGGAAGAAGCTGGAAACTACAGGCCGGTAAGCCTCACTTCGATTACTGGAAAAGTAATGGAAGCGATGCTGAAGGAAAGGATAGTGAATTCCTGGAAGAAATGAGTTGTAAGATCCGAGGACAACATGGTTTTACCAAAGGGAAATCGTGCCAAACGAATCTCATTGAATTCTTTGATTGGGTGACTGCAGAATTGAACCGTGGATGTGCTATAGACGTAATCTACTTAGATTCCAGCAAGGCTTTTGACACGGTTCCCCACAGGAGGCTCTTAAATAAACTAGATGGGCTGAAGATAGGACCCAAAGTGGTGAACTGGATTAGGAACTGGTTGACGGACAGGCGCCAGAGGGTGGTGGTGAATGGAGTTCACTCGAAGGAGGGAAAGGTGAGTAGTGGAGTGCCTCAGGGATCGGTGCTGGGGCCGATTCTGTTCAATATATTAGGTGAGTGACATTGCCGAAGGGTTAGAAGGTAAAGTTTGCCTATTTGCGGATGATACTAAGATTTGTAACACAGTGGACACCCCGGAGGGAGTGGAAAACATGAAAAAGGATCTGAAAAAGCTAGAAGAATGGTCTAAGGTTTGGCAATTAAAATTCAATGCGAAGAAATGCAAAGTGAGCACTTAGGAGTAGAAATCCAAGAGAGGCGTATGTGTTAGGCGGTGAGAGTCTGCTAGGTACGGATGGGGAGAGGGATCTTGGGGTCATAGTATCTGAGGATCTGAAGGCGATGAAACAGTGTAACAAAGCGGTGGCTGTAGCTAGAAGGTTACTAGGCTGTATAGAGAGAAGTGTGACCAGCAGAAGAAAAGAGGTGTTGATGCCCCTGTACAAGTCGTTGGTGAGGCCCACCTGGAATATTGTGTTCAGTTTTGGAGGCCGTATCTTGCTAAGGATGTAAAAAGAATTGAAGCGGTGCAAAGAAAGCTATGAGGATGGTATGGGATTTGCGTTACAAGACTTATGAGGAGAGACTTGCAGACCTGAACATGTATACCCTGGAGAAAAGAAGAAACAGGGGTGATATGATACAGACGTTCAAATATTTGAAAGGATTAATCCGCAAATAAACCTTTTCCCGGAGATGGGAAGGCGGTAGAACGAGAGGGCATGAAATGAGATTGAAGGGGGCAGACTCAGAAGAATGTCAGGAAGTATTTTTCACGGAGAGGGTGGTGGATGCTTGGAATGCCGTCCCGCGGGAGGTGGTGAAGATGAAAACGGTAACGGAATTCAAACATGCGTGGGATAAACATAAAGGAATCCTGTGCAGAAGGAAGGGATCCTCAGGAGCTTAGCCTAGAATGCGTGGCAGAACTGGTGGTTGGGAGGCGGGGCTAGTGCTGGGCAGACTTATACGGTCTGTGCCAGAGCTGGTGGTGGGAGGCGGGACTGGTAGTTGGGAGGCGGGGATGGTGCTGGGCAGACTTATACGGTCTGTGCACTGAAGAGGACAGTACAAATAAAAAAGTAGCACATATGAATTTATCTTCTTGGGCAGACTGGATGGACCGTGCAGGTCTTTTTCTGCCATCATCTACTATGTTTACTATGTATGTTTACTATGAATTTCAGTAGTCCAGGTTCTAGGAAACAGCAGCAGCTCTAAGATCAGTCAGGGATTATTTATTATGCCAAGCTCATTCCTTGGGACATTGAGTGGTGGGAGAGCTTAAAATACGGCTCCTGTTCCATATGAAGGGGGTAGTTGTCCACAAAACACAGATAGTGCTTGTAACAAATTTTAGGGTGTTTTCTGTAAGAGTAATGTTGGGAAAAATGTCTTTTGTTAAAGCAGTCTTTTGACTTTTTCATAGAACTTACAGTCCTGCATGCAAACATCAGGATTCTGGAGCAGGAACCATCTCTTGTGTGTTTGTGCATAACACTGCATATGTCTAGTAGAGTTATAGAAATAAGTATAATAGTAGATTCTGGAAGTAGTCTCTCTAATTGGCTGTACTATCCCACAAAACCTATCCCAAAAAAACATTCAGATCAGCAAGAGTGTGGTCTCTAATTACAGAACGATTGCCTCAATTCATCTGCTTGTCAAAATGGCTGAAGGAATATTTGCATATTAACTTGTGGAGTACTTTCATACCTTCTCCATTTTACATAGTTCTCAATCTGGATTAGACCATTCTACAGTACTGAAAATCACGGCGAAGTAACCTCAGATTTAAAGGCATACCAGATACTGATCAAAATATGGATTGTGCTAAAATCATTAGAGAAATATGTGCTCTTATTCTGGGAGAGACTGCAGAGATCCAGCAGGAACAAGGAGATCCTGCAGTCCAATTTGACAGAGTACATAGAAGCCTGGGACCCAGGAGGTCCTCTCAACCTCGAGATATAATCGTCTGTTTTTCAAGTTATACAGTCCAAGACATGATCTGGAGAAAAGCAAGAGCTAAGGGTGATGTCCTCTGGGAAAACCAGAAAATTACGATATTTCAAGATCTGGCATTAGGCACCCTACAACGTAGAAGATCATTTAAAGATCTTACTCAATATCTTCAACACTCCAACATTAGATATAGATGGACATTTCCCTTTGGATTACAATTTACAGTTGGAGGTCAATCCCGGAGGGTGTCACGGCTAGGAGAGGCGTGGACTATATTGAAAGATCTGGGCTGTAAGGATTTGCCACCAGAAGCTTCTGGATCAACCTCTACAAATGCGAATCAGTCACGCATGGCATCCACATGGCAGAGAGTGGGATCCAGAAAGGAAACAAGTCCTCGAGGATCTCCAAAGAAGAGTGGGACCTGAACACACGATAGTGAGAACTGGATGCATACCATACAGTGTTAATTATATAATCAGTTGGTTGAACATGTCTATTTTAGGTGACAGTTTCATGTCGCTCCTGAAATGTTGTTATACATATGTTTATGTTGGCTAGCAATAATATTAAGACAAGATTAGAGAGAGGGATAAGGATTGAAACAGTGTATTGCAAGTTGGGGGGTTTTCATACGAAGCTTAATAATAGTCTGCTCTGGCGAGAGTTACTTCCTCAGAACCACCTGCTGGCAGGTTTTCTAACCAGCTATTTCAGGGGGGGGGGGGAGGGGAGGGGGAGGGGGGTCAGGGGTTAAAAGTGGGTACATGGAATGTCAGTGGGTTGAACTCCCCATCAAAGCGCAGTCTTGTATTCGGGAGGTGCAACGGCTTCATTGGGATATAGTAATGCTACAGGAAACACATATTAGGAGTGGTGATGCTCATTTGCTCAAGCACAAATCTTTTGCTGATTGGATAGCTCATTTTGATAAAAGAGGAGGAAAAGTGGGAGGGCTTGTAATCTATGTTCGGAAAGGTATACCATTTATAATTGATGATATTTATAAAGATGTCCTAGGCAGATGTTGGCGGTAAAGGGACTTATATATGGCAAACCTGTGACTATTGTGAATGTATATGCTCCGAATGTGGGGCAGGGGGACTTTTTCGATAAAATGACAGAGGAACTTTCCCAATTCCAACAAGGTCATATGATTTTAGGAGGGTGATTTTAACACATATATGTCACCAATGGACCATTCTAGAGGAGGAGGCAGCATAAATGTGACCCACAGTAAAAAACTAAAACAATTGACTTCACAGTTAGATTTAGTTGAAGTTTGGAGGCTCAGACACCCAGGCCAAAAGACATATACATTTTTTCTCATTCACAAACTACATATACTAGAATAGATATGATTTGGTGGCAGTCGCACACTCTGGGATAGTGTGTTAGATTCTGAGATTGGCCCCATTAGTATTTCAGACCATGCTCCAGTAGAACTTGAACTGAAGGGGTGGAGGGAGGAAGATCGGCTCCTCTTCTGGAGATTAAACGAGTCATTACTGGGAGACCACAAAATTTGTGCAGATATTCGTAAGTGATCCAGTCTTACTGCATAAGCAATGACACGGGGGAGGTTTCAGATGGGACGCTCTGGGATGCATTGAAGGTGGTGGTTAGAGGGCATCTCATAAAGTGGGGGCTCGTAAAAAGCGCGCCAGAGAAGCAGCGGAACTCAATTTGAGATCCAGACTGGTTCATCTGGAAAGACAACACCAGGCGGGGGGTTTGGCAAAAGACTTGGCAAGAGCTCAGAGGTGCCGGATGGAACTAGAAAAGCTACAAATAGTGCGGGTGGAATTTATGAGGAAGCTCCTCCAACATAAATTTTATGAATATAGTAATAAGTCAGGGAAAATGCTGGCCAATTGCCTTAAGGCTAGGCAGAGAAATCATACCATTACAAAATTAAAGGCCAGGGGATCAGCTATATTACAGGGATGACGAAATTAGAACTCAATTTTTAACTTTTTATAAGAGCTCTACAAAAGAGAAATAGGGTTGGAAGCTGCTGAGGTGCGGGCAGAGTTTTGAGGGACTTGGGCTGTCCAAACTGACTAGCGAGGAGAGCCGTAAGCTGGAAGCTCCATTTCGTCTTGATGAAATCACAGGAGTCATTAAGAATCTTAAGGGAGGAAAGGCCCCGGGAATGGATGGCTACTCCGCCAGATTTTACAAACTTTTTGCGGGGGAAGTGGGACCTTTGTTGATGAGAGTGGGTAATGCCTGTTTTGAGGGTCAGTCATTGCCCATTAGTATGCATGAGGCGGGAATATCTCTGCTTTTAAAGCCAGGAAGGGGCCCAGCTATATGTAGGTCCTATAGACCAATCTCGCTGATCAATCTAGATATAAAAATATTATCAAAAGTGTTGGCAGACCGGCTAGGTGCAATCCTACCAAATTAGTACATACTGACCAATCTGGGTTTGTTAAGGGCCGGCAGGTAGCAGATAATGTACGTCGTACACTGCATGTTATATGGGAGGCTAAGAGACAAGATGTGCCGGTCACTTTGCTAAGTACAGATGCAGAAAAGGCATTTGATAGGGTGGAGTGGCCCTATCTATGGGAAGTTATGGAACATATGGGAGTTGGGACTGGTCTACTGGGATGGCTCCATAGGTTATATGAAAGGCCAATAGCTCGATTAAAAATCAATGGTGGGTACACGTCGACATTTCAGATAGAACGTGGAACTCGCCAGGGCTGCCCATTGTCTCCACTGCTCTTCGCGCTCTATATAGAGCCGTTAGCGCAGAAGATTCGAGAATCTGCGGATGTAAAAGGGATAGTAATTGGGACTATAGAACACAAATTAGCATTATTTGCGGACGACGTGTTATTTTTGTGGGAAGTCCTGCATTGACCCTTCCGAACCTGATGGTAGCTTTAGCAGAGTATGGACGCATGTCGGGCTTTAAGATCAATTATGACAAATCGGAGTTGTTGGGGGTTTCCATTACACAGGCTTGGATGCAAGAGCTCATGAGAACATACCCATTCCGTGTAAGGCACGATAAGATTAAATATCTGGGGGTCAGGATACCTATAGAGATCTCACAATTATTTAATCTGAACTATATACCACTTTTTCAACAGGTACGAGCAGATATGGAAGCATGGACGGGGAAATGGCTGTCATGGTGGGGGCGTATAGCAGTTGTCCGAATGAATATTTTACCTCGAGTGCTATTCTTCTTTCAGACATTACCAATATTGGTGCCTAAGGGAGAGTTGGAGAAATTGCAGAGAGCTCTTTTGAGATTTATCTGGGAGGGCAAAGCGCCTAGGCAAAGCAGAAAGTTGTTATGGAAGTCAGTTGATTTGGGGGGACGAGGGGTTCCAAACCTCAAATGGTATTACTGGGCTGCTCAATTAAAGTTCATCTCCGCATGGAGCCAAGATAGGCTTTCAGTGGTGGCCCAACTTGATCAATCTATGGTGCCGAATCAATGTCTAAATCAGTACTTGGGCCTCCTATCCACGTAGGATGTACACAACATTGACTTCCAATCCTTTCGTGCAACACCTCTTAATATTGTGGGCAGTGGTTAGAAGCAAACTGTGGCAGTCCAGGCTCACCTCATCCTACGCATACATTGGGGGGGAACCAGGGTTTCAGATAGGGATGGGTCATCCGGTGGCAAGGAGATGGGCAGAGAAGGGGATAATTTGCTTTAGAGATCTAATGGATGATGGACAAATGGTTCCCTTTGCAGAGCTTAAAGAGCAAAATGGGATTTTAGATACTGAACAATTCTTCTACATACAAGTTAAACATTATATACAAACACAAGGGTGGTTGAAGGCGGACCCGGAGGAGTTTGAGGGCCTAGAGAACATGTGGAGCTCCTTGGGGAAAATGAAAGGTACTATCTCTATATTGTATAAATTTTTAAGGGGAAGGACCTTTGAGAAATGTCCTTATATGCTTCAGTGGGAACGGGATTTGCATAAGGAATTTACAGCACACGAGTGGAAGGCAATTTTGGCTCAACCTGTGTGCTGATAAAGGAAAATGCTTTCAAAATCCTGTCACGATGGTATTATACCCCACACAGATTGCATGTTATGTTTCCAGGGACATCACAATGGTGTTGGAGATGTGGAGATGAGGAGGGGACCTATCTACACATTTGGTGGTCCTGTGCCAAAATACAGGTCTTCTGGGGAAATGTTGCTACAAAGATAGCAGCCCACACGGGGAAGCCTTTCCCATGTGAACCTCAATGGTGTTTGCTTGGATTGGGTAATAGACGAGGAGCTAAATGGCAGAGCCGGTTTAAAAGAATGTGTTTGGCAGCAGCAAAAACTGTCATAGCTAGGCATTGGAAACAATTAGAGGCACCCTCAGAAGAGGACTGGCTCTTGAAGCTATCTTTGATTGGTGAAATGGAGAAATTTACGGACAAAAGATTGGGACGTTATAATGAATCTTCAGAATTATGGACTCAATATCGGAGCTTAACCCACATGACATGTAACTTAAATGTATAATCGGCTGGGGAGGGAGGGGTGGGGAGAGGGAGGGGGACGGGAATATTTTGGATTGTATCAGTGAATGACTGTTCGATAAGCAACATATTTGTTATTATACAAAACCAATAAATAAATACAAATTAAAAAAAAAAAAGAAAGTAAAGGCGATATGTGTACCTGGGAGCATTTTTATGAAGTGCACAGAAGTGACCCCTAGGGTGCTCCATTGTTCTCCTCTGGAGTACCAGTCTGCTAAAAATTCTGACTCCTCCTCAGTGGCTTGATTTTCTACGTTTTGCACTTATTCGTTTATTGTTTTTTCAATAGACAAAAAAACAAAATGTCCAAAACACAAAATCCTGTTTGAAACAGTATTTTTGAAAAAAAAAAAAAAGATAGTCGGATTTTGGACATTTTGTGCAAAACGTCCAAACTCGGACTTAAACGTCACATCGAAAATTCCCCTCCACGGCTTACAAGCAATAAACAGCGGGGCTCATTTTCAAAGCACTTAGACTTACAAAATTCCATAGGTTCCTATGTAACTTTGTAAGTCTAAGTGCTTTGAAAATATGCCTCTATTTGTCCTTCTGCAAAATGCTGAAAACATTCTTGATGAGTACTGCTTTAATAACAACAAAATATGATTCAACTGTTAATGATATTATCTGTCTTCAACACTTCTCTGATTTATTTATTTATTGCCTTTTTGAAGGAATTCACTCAAGGTGGTGTACAGCAAAATAAATAAAACATGAGCAATAAGCAATTACAACAGTAAAATTATTTAAATCACAATTCAAAGTATGGCATAGTATATACTACTTACAATGTCAACATAATATGTAATTGAACGTTTTAATTGATAGTGAAGGTATAAGCAAAGATGGAACATATAGATAGGTAAGAGAGTAAGAAAAGTTAGAAAGTAAGGTAACTAATTTATGTGATAGTAATAATCTATGTCTTTTGGCATGATTTAATAATCTGTGCTTACTGTTAACTTAACCTTTATTGTTAGTCAATGCTTTTTATTGCTTGTAAGCCACATTTTTCCTGAGCCATTTTGGGATAATGTGGGGTATAAATCAGTGGCGTAGCCAAGGGTGGGCCTGGGTGGGCCTAGGCCCATCCACTTTCAGCTCAGGTCCACCCAGTAGCAGCACACCTATGATGTGACTGACATGGATCCCCAAGCCCCACCAGCCGAAAATGCCCAACAACTGTACCTCCTGCATATCTTTTAAATAGCAGATCTTCACCTGCAGTGAGCAGCAACTGATACTGCTTTCACCGGCCCCACAGCTTTCCCGCTGATGTATTCCCGCCTATGCAGAAACAAGAACTTGCATCAGAGAGAAGGTTGTGGGGCCAACATGAGCAGTGTGTATTAGTTGCTGCTTGCTGCCGGTGAAAATCTACTATTTAAAAGGTATGCGGGGGAGGGGGGATATTTGAGAGACCATATGGCATGCAGTAAGAGAGGGAGAGACCAAATCACTTGTGGGTCAAGGCAGAGTTCTTCTGCCCACCCATCTTGTGCCCAGGCCCACCCAAAATTGGGTGTCTGGCTACGCCCCTGGTATAAATATCTTAAATAAATACTAGTTGAGGAAATCAGAAATCCAGAGTCGCAAGCAAGTCAGGTGCATGGTGTCATCAATGATGACAGACAGACACAGTGATACAACTTGTTTACAGTGCAGGCTCCATATTGGTTGCAACACTGTTGCTTCTTCAAGGTCTTTAGGGCTGAGAAGCATTCAGGCACTTGCAGTCTCAGTGTAAGCAGTGAAAACAATGAACAATTGTCTCTTTCATTCTTCATAAACAGGCAGCTTACTAGTTCCTCTTCAGTGTAGCAAGACTAGAATTCCTTCCTTCAAAGAATGCTAGAAGTGTAAAAGTAAGATGGAAAAATTATATCTGTAAGCCCTGGCCTTTTATGGTCACTCTGGGCGGTCACCTAGTGTGTGCTGTGGATCATGAGAGCTTGCCAGGAGCACAATATTTTATTTTTAGGGGCCAAATAAGGCAGTGCTCCACTCGTTCACAGTCACTCAGATCTCAAATAAATGCAGACCACATGATTGATGTGCTCTGAGCCACAATAACAGTTTACTTCAAAAATAAGCAGATGTCAAACAATCAGTGACATTTATGGAAGAGGCAGTTTAAATTCAGGGCATCCAAAACTTTATACACGGACACTTCCTTCCACTTCTCTTGAGAACTGTGGAGGTCTCCCCCAGAGTATATTTATACTTCCAACTATACATCTGTAGATGTTAGCAGTAAATATTACAAGGATATAATACACTTACTGTTGTTGAGCCATGCAGTGCTAGTTCTTGCCACTTTTGAGGGAATGGGTGGCCAGTAAGAAATAAGTGGTGGTGTTTTGGTTCAGGAACTGTATAAGGTCTCTTCTCCCAGCTGGTTATTTGGACTCAGTATTTTTGGTTGGTAGCTAAAAGATGCTTGGTGGTACAGCACAGATGAGACACAGGTACTCTTCTTTTTCTCCTTCCATTATCAGTCCATAGGTAATGAGGTGAATCCCTGATTTCCAGGCTCACACCCTAGGCAAAAAAACAACAGGTCAGAAGTCTGTGTGATAATTTTGAGTCTTGTCTGTTTAAAAATAAAACAGTTTAAATGTGTAGACTGCATATGTACACCACAGCTGCAAGTATTTTTTCCATATCATCAAGCTGATCAATCCATAGACTGGTGGGTTGTGTCCATCTACCAGCAGGTGGAGATAGAGAGCAAACTTTTGCCTCCCTATATGTGGTCATGTGCTGCTGGAAACGCCTCAGTATGTTCTCTATCTCAGCAGGTGGTGGTCACACACAGCAGCAGCTCTGGCTAGGCCTCCAAGCCTAATCCTTAGGTTTTGTTGAGGCCTGGGGTTGAGGGCTCTTTTGAGCAAGTGCAAACCTGGTGGTGCCAGGTCCCTCCTTTTCTCCCCCCTCCCGCTGGCTCCGTTTAAAAAAAAAAAAAAAAAATTTTAAACGTCTTTAAAGGCGTTTAATTCGACGTTTCTTTAAACGTTCATTGCAGCTACTCACTGGGACACCAGTTCGTTACAGCTCGGAGCGGCAAGCAGGTAATTTTACCTTTTTATAGCGGGCAGGGGGTTCCCCGATTCTTCTCCTCGTGGCATATGGCGTCGGAGGGCGAGGGCGCAAAGGGTCGCTCCCCGGATCGCTGGAGCGCTTCTAGAGGGGATGCGGGGGTTTTACAACCTGATTCGCCCTTGATGGGTGACAGTTTAGTGACTGATGAATGTCCCGGTCGTTCCTCCGGCGTGGCGGTTTTTTTCCCGCCATAAACGCCCATCCCCCGCTCCTCGCCTCCGCCATCTTGGCCGGCCACGCGGCTCGGACGGCTTCTTCGTGGGCCGCCCTTGAGGTTGGAGACATTAATGCCATGAACGCCCTTAATTTGGGCGACGGCACAAGCGGCTAAAGTTAAGCGCCGTTCTTCCCGCGCGGCTCCTTCGCGGAGTTTCGCGCCGGACGCCATTTTGGATGCGCAGCATGTCTCTCCCCCGCTATTGCGAGCGCCGGTTGAGAGTGCGTCTAGGGCTGTTGCCCAGGCTGCGGAAGTGCACAGTCTGGGGGGTTTCTCCCCCGAGTTTGTTTTGCTGCTGCATCAGGCTTTCCTCATGCAAAACGCTGCCCCTGCTCCCTCTTCTGATAAAGAGGTTGAGGTTCCCAGAGGTAAACGCCCTCGGGTTGATTTCCAGGCCTTGGAGGACTTTGTCTCCTCCGATGTAGATGAGGGCAGCGTGTCTGAGGTCTCCCAACGGTCCTTTGCGGATTCCTTGGAGGAGATAGATCCCCGCTCGGATGGAGCGGATGACCCCTCTGCAGCGCGGCTTTTTAGCCCAGAGGATTTGCCCAACCTGTTTTTACAGGCCATGGACACTTTGAAGATTTCCTCTCCGGAGGACGTCTCTCCCTCAGCCCCTGTTGGCTCTGCCATTATGCTGGGGACGAAGCGCCCGCCTAGATCCTTCCACGTGCATGATGCCATGCACACCTTAATTGCGGCTCAATGGGATGTCCCGGAAACGAGCCTTAAAGTGGCTAGGGCTATGTCCCGCCGCTATCCTTTGGCTGTGAGTGAACGTGAGGCCTATCTGTGGCCTACCGTGGATTCTTTAATCACTGCGGTGACTAAGAAAACGGCGTTGCCGGTGGAAGGTGGCACGGCCCTAAAGGACGCCCAAGACAGAAGATTGGAGGCGGCCTTAAGGTCGTCCTTTGAGGCAGCTGCTTTAAGTTTGCAGGCCTCAGTTTGCGGCTCCTATGTGGCCAGGGCGTGCCTGACTATGGTGCAGCGGGCTTCCCCCTCGGATCTTTCCTTGAGGGCTGATTGGCCGGCCCTGGAATCGGGCTTAGCCTATTTGGCAGACTTGCTGTATGATGTCTTGAGAGCCTCAGCTAAAGGCATGGCTCAGACAGTCTCTGCGCGGCGGTGGCTTTGGCTGAAACATTGGTCTGCTGACCACGCCTCTAAATCCCGCCTGGCTAGATTGCCTTTTAAAGGCAAGCTGCTCTTTGGGGTCGAGCTGGACAAAATCGTGACCGATCTCGGCACGTCTAAGGGCAAGAAATTACCAGAGGTCAGGGCTCGGGCTAGTACTCGTCCCGGTACCTCCAGAGGACGGTTGCTGGAAGCCCGTCGGTACCGCCCGGGCAAGTCGGGTTCCTCTGCCCCCTCTTCCTTCAAGAGGAATTTCTCCCCCAAGCAGCATTCCTTTCGCAGAGACCGCCGTCCCGGAGGTGCTCCCTCCGGTCCTCCCCCAGGGTCTCGTACCCAATGACGGGGCCTTGGTCCACGCCCCAGTGCAGATTGGAGGACGGCTGTCCTCGTTTCTGGGCGAGTGGACCACTATAACTTCAGACGCGTGGGTGCTGGAAGTCATCAGAGACGGCTACAAGCTAGAGTTCTGCCAACCCTTAAGAGACGGGTTTGTACTCTCTCCCTGCAAGTCTCCGGTCAAGCTGTGGCAGTGCAGCAGACCTTGGACAACCTGATCCGCCTGGGTGCGGTCGTTCCGGTGCCAAAAAATCAGATTGGCAAGGGACGTTACTCCATTTACTTTGTGGTTCCAAAGAAAGGAGGTTCTGTCCGGCCTATCCTCGACCTCAAAGGGGTCAATCGGGCCTGGAAAGTGAGGCACTTTCGCATGGAGACTCTCCGCTCTGTTATAGCGGCAGTGAAGGCAGGAGAGTTCTTGGCTTCCTTGGACATCAAGGAAGCGTACCTGCATATTCCCATCTGGCCTCCTCTCCAACGCTTTCTGCGTTTTACAGTCCTGAGACGACACTTCCAGTTCAGAGCCCTCCCTTTCGGGTTGGCTACTGCTCCGCGGACCTTTTCCAAAGTAATGGGGGTCATAGCGGCCTTCCTGCTAAAGGAAGGAGTACAAGTCCATCCTTATCTGGACGACTGGTTGATCCGAGCCCCCTCTTATGCAGAGTGCGGCAAAGCTATGGACCGGGTAGTTGCTCTTGTGAGCTCCCTGGGATGGATCATCAACTGGAAGAAGAGCCTGCTGCGCCCGACTCAGTCCCTGGAGTATCTGGGAGTTCGATTCGACACCCAAGTGGGCAGAATGTTCCTGCCAGACAATCGGATTGTCAAGCTTCAGGCTCAGGTGGACTAGTTCCTAGTAGCCTCTCCTATTCGGGCTTGGGACTACGTGCAGCTGTTGGGCTCTATGACGGCCACGATGGAAGTAGTGCCCTGGGCCAGGGCTCATATGAGACCACTACAGCTATCTCTGCTGCTGCGCTGGACTCCGATGTCGGAGGATTATGCTGTGCGCCTTCCCGTGGACCCAGCAGTGCGCAAGGCGCTGAGCTGGTGGACGCAGACAGACAAGTTGTCTGCAGGATTGCCTCTGGTGACCCCGGAGTGGATTGTCGTCACGACAGACGCCTCTTTGATGGGCTGGGGAGCCCACTGCTTGGGAAGGACAGCGCAGGGGCTCTAGTCTCCTGCAGAGGCAAGTGGTCTATCAACCTCCTGGAACTCAGAGCCATTCGGTTGGTGTTATTGGAGTTCATCCCGGTACTGGTGTTGTAGCCTGTACGGGTCCTGTCGGACAATGCCACGGCTGTGGCCTATATCAACCGCCAGGGAGGTACCAAGAGCGCCCCTCTAGCTAAGGAGGCTATGAGTCTTTGCCAGTGGGCGGAAGCGAACCTGGAGCAGCTTTCAGCGGCCCACATTGCCGGAGTCATGAATGTCAAGGCGGACTTTCTCAGTCGCCATACCTTGGAGCCCGGAGAGTGGCAACTATCTGCTCAGGCGTTCTTGGACATCACGAAGCGCTGGGGCCAGCCGAGCCTAGATCTGATGGCGTCATCGGCCAATTGCCAAGTGCCGCGCTTTTTCAGCAGAGGACGGGACCCTCGATCCCTGGGAGTAGATGCTCTTCTCCAACAGTGGCCGACACAAGAGCTTCTCTATGTGTTCCCGCCCTGGCCCATGTTGGGCAGGGTGCTAGACCGGGTGGCAAAGCATCCCGGCAGGGTAATCCTGGTGGGTCCGGATTGGCCCAGACGTCCCTGGTATGCGGACTTGATCAGGCTCTCAGTCGACGATCCTCTGCGGCTGTCAGTGGAGCAGGGCCTGTTACATCAGGGTCCCGTGGTGATGGAGGATCCCTCTCCCTTTGGTCTTACGGCCTGGCTATTGAGCGGCAGCGTCTGAGGAAGAAGGGCTTCTCAGACAAGGTCATCGCCACTATGCTGAGAGCGAGGAAGCGCTCTACTTCTACTGCTTACGCCAGGGTTTGGCGTATCTTTGCAGCATGGTGTGAAGCAGGCTCACTTTCTCCCTTCACTGCTCCAATTTCTTCAGTGTTGGCGTTCCTGCAAGAAGGTCTGGAGAAAGGCCTGTCGCTCAGTTCCCTTAAAGTCCAGGTAGCGGCTCTGGCTTGCTTCAGGGGCCGCCTGAAGGGTGCTTCCCTGGCTTCGCAGCCAGATGTGGTGCGCTTTCTCAAGGGAGTTAATCACCTGCGCCCTCCTCTGCACTCAGTGGTGCCTGCGTGGAATCTCAACCTGGTGCTAAGAGCATTGCAGAAGCCGCCTTTTGAACCCTTGTCGAGGGCATCTCTGAAAGACCTGACGTTGAAAGCAGTCTTTTTGGTGGCTATCACTTCAGCCAGAAGAGTTTCCGAGCTCCAGGCGCTCTCATGTCGAGAGCCTTTTCTGCAGTTCACTGAGGCAGGAGTGACTATTCGCACAGTGCCTTCCTTCCTGCCCAAGATTGTTTCTCGCTTCCATGTGAATCAGCAGCTCTGTCTCCCTTCCTTTCGTAGGGAGGACTACCCAGAGGAGTACTCTGCTCTTAAATATCTGGATGTGAGACGAGTCATCTTCAGATACTTGGAAGTGACCAATGATTTCCGGAAATCGGATCATCTGTTTGTCCTGTTTGCAGGTCCTCGTAAGGGTCTGCAGGCTGCTAAGCCTACAGTGGCAAGATGGGTCAAGGAAGCCATTGCAGCGGCTTATGTGGCCGCGGGGAAGGTGCCGCCTATCCAGCTGAAGGCTCACTCCACGAGAGCTCAGGCGGCCTCGATGGCAGAGGCCGGATCCGTCTCCTTGGAAGAGATATGCAAGGCGGCAACTTGGGCTTCGGCTCATACATTCTCCAAGCATTACCGTTTGACTGTGGCTGCACGGGCGGAGGCCCGGTTTGGAGCTTCAGTGTTGAGGTCAGGGATTTCAATGTCCCGCCCTGGGTGAGTACTGCTTCGGTACATCCCACCAGTCTATGGATTGATCAGCTTGATGATATGGAAGGTAAAATTATGTATAATCATACCTGATAATTTTCTTTCCATTAATCATAGCTGATCAATCCATAGCCCCTCCCAGATATCTGTTCTGTTTTTATTCTGGTTGCATTTCAGGTTCAAGTTTAGTCTTCAGTTATTTCAGAAAGACTTCGTGTTCAAGTTCTTTCACTTGGATTCTTCAAGAGTTGAGACGAGTTTGTGTTACAGTGAGCTGCTGCATTCCTCTCCCCTCCGTTTTACGGGGCTGGATTGAGACATAAATTCTGCCGGCACTCCCTCCCGCTTCGTGCGGCTGTAGGGCAGCTTTGTACCCCCCCCCGCTTCGGCGGTGTTAGGGTCAGTCAGCTCCTCCCGCGGTTGCGGTTGCAGGATAAGCCAGATCCCCCCGCATCGGCGGGTGTGGTGTCCCTCCCCCGCTCCGCGGGGATGAGCTGGACGGATTCCCCTCCCCCACTTGTGTGGGGATGAGCTGGGTTAATTCCCCTCCCCCGTTTCGGCGGTGGTGAGCTGGGCAGAGTGTCCCTTCGTGGGTGTAATTCTCTAAGTGCTGAGTCCTGCGGATGGAGCTTTGATATCGACATACTGAGGCGTTTCCAGCAGCACATGACCACATATAGGGAGGCAAAAGTTTGCTCTCTATCTCCACCTGCTGGTAGATGGACACAACCCACCAGTCTATGGATTGATCAGCTATGATTAATGGAAAGAAAATTATCAGGTATGATTATACATAATTTTACCTTCTGTTTCTAAAAGGATGGAATTTTCCTATGCACAAAGTCTGTGCCAAATCCCACAGATTCCTACATATTATTAAATTAAAAGATGGATATAGGATCATGTGACACCATTCTGCAGGAGAGACATTGATCTGTTTGTCTTTTGCCTTGACCCTAGCACCTCTGCCCTTTACTTAATTGCTTTTATCTGAATCCGGTCGTTTGGTGGATATTCGAGCCGCTCGTATGGTGTACAGGCATCTGATACTTCTTCTGTCGCTGAATGGCGAGTAAATCCACTCATAAAGATAAAGGCCGTGGTTGGCTCCCGGACATCAAGATGGCGGCGCCAGGTAGTCCCTCCACCTCCTCGGTGAGTTCAGCGTGGGCTGCAGAGATTACCACATAGGTTACCATGGCATTAGAAGTGGTGCTGGTGAAAAAACTGCAGCCTATCGAAGCTAAGCTTGAACAGGTGGAGGTAAAACTGGATGAGTTTGGAAAAGAATTATTAGCATTTCAGCAGTGCACTAGTGCTCTCAAAGATAGAATGCAAGGGGTGACGGATACCTAGGCCCGTCATCAATCTAAGCTCGAGGCCTTGGAGGAAAAAATAGAGACATCATGTAGACATTGCATTATTACATTAGACAGACTTCAAACATTCTAAATGGTGGGTGGGGGACTGTGTCGCATCACCTGCAATCAATTTTAAAGGGTGGGGGGGTGCGATCCTCTTTCGTCGGGGGGGTCTTAGACTATTTACAGCCACTTCATGGAGGGCCGGGCGATTTTGTGTAAGGTCATTATATGCAGACAGAGTGTTGTTTTTGATAATATCTATGCCCTTAATCAGTTTAACAAGGCTTTCTATAAATCTCTGCTGGACCATCTGCTTCATTATGTGCAGATGTCACTATTGGTGTGTTGGGGGGGGGGGGTGATTTTAACACTGCTTGGGATCCACAGCTGGATAGATCTAGTAATTCCCAGGGGAAAGTATACTCTCTAATTGGGGCCTTCCCCATTTGTGTCAAATGTTAAATCTTATCGATTTATGACGTGTCTTACACCCACCTGATTGTGATTACACCCATCTTTCTCGAGCACATTTGTCCCAATCACAAATAGATTATCGTCTGATGTCGGATACTGTTTTTAACCTGGGTGCAGCGAGGAGAGATAGGACCGTGTGAGATCTCAGACCATACCATGGTATGGTGGAATGGCAGTTTGGGCCCCAGCAAAGGAGCTCTTCTCCATGGAGCGTTTCTCTTTGGTTAACAAAAGATAAGCAATTTCAGGATTTTTTGGTGGAAAAATGGAAAGATTTTAAAACAACACAATGAGGCTCATATGTCCCAGCCATTTTGTACTAGGAAACCTTGAAAACCATACTAAGAGATGAGATTGTGAGCTATGTTAGTCATAGGAAGAGAGTGTGGGATCTTGAGATCATTCGCTTGGAGCGACAGGTTCGTTTTGTACATAGATGCTATAGTGTGACTACTAACATAGCAGATAAACAATGTTTGCTGGAACTTTAAGCCTCACTTAATGAGCTTCTACATCAATGGACAATTAAATCCTTGGCATACTCTAGATACTGTCTCTCTAGGCATGGAAACAAGGGGTAGTTATTTACTGGCAAGTTAAGTATCCCGTACCATGGGCCTCCGCCAGATTAATACCATATGGAATGTGTGAGGGGGGGGGGTCTCCTTCACAATGATCAGGAGATTGCAGACTGTTTTCATACTCATCTGCAGAATCTCTGTGCTACACCTACAGATGAGGGATTGCGGGAGGGAACAATACTTGGAGGGACTGACTATTCCCTGCTTGCCACCGGCGGAGCGGGAGGCCTTGGGGGCCCCTGTTTCTCAGGAGGGTTTGGACTTTAAATCAAAGCCCGCTTCTCAAGGCACCAGGTTCTGACAACTTTCATGTTCATTTTTATAAGATTATGGGACAGGAGGTAATTTCACCGTTGACTGTTACGTTTAATGCCCTTCTAGATTTAGATTCAGATCAGCTACTGGGCGAGCTGAATATGGCGCACGTTGTTGTCCTCTTGAAACCAGGATAAGACTCCTTATTGCCAAATTCCTACCGAAAGATTTCTCTTCTGAATGTGGAGACTAAACTCTTGGCCAAAGTCTTGATAAACAGGATGGTATGGCTATTGCCCACTCTTTTACATGAGGCCCAAGTGGGGTTTGTCAAGGGGCAGTCAGTTGTTAAGAATATATGTAGAATGCTTGCCTCCGTAGAACATTGGGAATGGAAGGCTTTGCCTTCTCTGCTGGTGAGTTTCAATGCTAAGAAAGCCTTTGACAGGGTTCGATGGAACTTTTTGTTTTCTGTATTGCAGGCCTACGGTTTTGGAGATCGTTTCATCCGCTTTATTAAGCTTTTATATATCAACCCTAGAGCCAAGCTAACGGTCAATGGGACTTTTTCTAATGCTTTTCCTATCCTTCGAGGTACCTGTCAGGGATGCCCGCTTTCTCTGTTGTTATTTATATTAACTTTGGATCCTCTGATTCAAGATGTTTATGCTAACCCGGAGATTAGAGGAGTAGACCTGGGAACCCATAGCTTTAAACTTGCTGCCTTGACTACATTATTGGAATGTTTCTCTGAATATGGTGACTTTGTTGGTTTTAGACTTAACCTTCAGAAATCGGAGGCGTTGCCCTCGGGGGGACAGGCACATACCGCTATCTTGGTATTCAGTTGAGGATGAGTTCTGGTAAGCTATATAATGCAAATATCCCTAAACTCCTGGAGGAGACACAATGCCAATAATGGGCCAGATAAATTTGATTAAGATGGATTTGTTTCCTAGATGGTTGTACCTCCTTCAGACCCTTCCCATACGACTATTAATAAGGCGGCAATATAGGAAGGCTGTAAAGAACACTCTTATACAAACTGTTAAAATTACCTTTGAATTGTTACTTACTTCGATGCGAGCATACCGAAGAGGAAGGGGAAGCTTAAGGGACCTCCTGTCCCGAAGCTAGAAACTCCTTCAACTTGTCAAGCTTCTATTGCAGCCTTTATGGTATCAACCCCAGTTTTGGGTGCTTCTGCATCCGGGTCTAGGAAGAGCCCTGGACTGGAAAGCGAATCTTCACTTAGCCCGGCGGGACCAGCTACCCCTCCACTACCACAACCAGATGGGGTAACCGTACCAAGACCACATGTAAATGAAGCCTCGAAGGGGAGGTGTGCTTCGATCCAGGAAGTGTTTATTGGAGCTGCTGCCGAGGGTACGACTCCTCGGTCTTCAGTGGAGGGGATCCAGCACTCCTTGAACATGGCGTTGGAGGAGGCAGTGGTGGAAACCATTTCCGCCAGTTACACCGAAGAGGAGATTTCCCTTTGTGCCTCAGCGATTCAACCATTGAAAAGATCACAAGAAATATCGCTGGAAACTATTTGGACTATCTTTGAAACCCTGCATAAGGTCTGTACCTCTTTTGTTTCTGTGTCTTTAAATAACTCTGTGCAAACAAGAGAAGTTATGAAAACTATTGAAACTATTACTACTAAACAAACTAAACTGGAAACGGATATGGTAAAATTACAAGAGAACCAAGCTCAGTTTGCAGGGGATAGACTACTCCTTCATCGTAAAATGGAAAATTTAGAGAATGCGACGAGGAATTTAAATCTATGAATACTTAATTTCCCATATTCAAAACTTATCTCACCAAGAGAAATGTTTCATAAATTTCTAAAGGAGAACTTTAAATATCCGGATCATTCTTTTCCACGTCTTCAGAAATTATACTATCTGACTGCAGTGTTGAAGTTACAGGATAATCAAGTGAGGCAGGAAGATCAAGTACAACAGGAAATGTCTTTGGATAACTTAGATGTCTCCACTTTCCTGGAACAGGCTAAAGAAGAAGTTAAAACTAGAGCTACACTCTTGGTTTATTTTGTGTTTCTACAAGACAAATAAGCTTTATTGAGACTATATTTCCAAAAAGCCCAACCTAATTTTTTAGGAGGGAAAGTGTTAATTTTTCCTGATATTTCTAAGTGGACTCAACAAATTAGGAAAAAAATTATTGAAATGAGACAAGAGGTTGTATTATTGAATGCTCGTTTCCAGTTACGATTTCCATGTAAATGTATTATTTCCTTTAAAGATAAAAAAAATATGTGTTTTTTGAACCTCTCCAATTGTGCAGTTTTTTTGAATGCTCAGGGTAGCATGGGAGAAGATCCAAATGTTTAGCTGTTCAAGAGTAAAAGGGGAAAGACTACCTGTATCTTTTCATAGTAATAGTCTTCTTTATATTCCAACTTCCTTTGGATTTATTCATGGACCCTCCTATTTCTGAAGAAAAGTTGTCTATAGGTGGTCTTCATAGAGCTCTTTGAATGGCAGAAAAGAATTCGGAATGGTTGCGAACTACGTGAGAACGGGAAGGGACATCCTTGCGAGATTGGGACCTGCTTTTGGCCTTGAAAAAGACACCGCAGATAGTATTGACAACTGTTTTACAGGAAACACATTTTAGAATCCTACACAGGGTTTTCCTTTCCAAGCTGCAACTTTTTTGCGCAGGGCTTGTGCCTTAAATGCTCTGTAGAGGAAAATTCATTTTCTCATTCTTTGTGGAGCTGTCTGAAGGTTCAGGCCTCTTGGAGTCAATTAACTGATTTTTTTTGCTTCTGCCATGCACCTGTCTGTACCTCTGACCCCACGGGCCTGTTTATTGGGAACCGTAGCTGCTGGGACCATGGGTGAGAAAGGGAAGTTTATTTTATTTTGAAAGTTGAGGCTTGTAGCTCTTAAATGTGCATTACAGGTTTGGGTTTCAGTGGATACCCCTTCTTTTTGGGGGCAGAGGAACCAGGTGCATACTTTAGCTCTTTGAGAGGCTCGAGATGCCTCTTTCTCCCATTAGCGCATACAGAGATTTTTGCTCAGTTGCGATTCTTACCTTCATATTTTATCACCCTCAGGACATAGTTCTTTGTTAAACAAATTATATTCATGAGTGGTCAGAGGAGAGGGCTTAGTGGGTTGGGTTAGGGTGCCCTGGTAGGAGGGGCATGGGTCACGGGCAAGGATATTGAATTTGAGGCCCTCTGAGCGTGTAGGGCTCTGGGAGACTATAGGAAACTCAGGGGCGGCAAGCCCAACAAGGGCTTACCGCTCACTAAAAAGGAAGTACCCGCCGGGCTACTGCAGCAACCCGATGGTACTTCCCACCCTTAGCACGCCATCATATCCTGCAGGAAAGAGAGACTTCCCTTTTACCCGCTGTGGTAAAAGGGGGCCTCGACACATGTGAAAAACACGCACCAACGCCAATGCCAGGTCCCCTTTTGCCACAGCTTGGTAAAAGGGGCCCCTAGTCTCTCAGGCTTTATTATGGTGGGGTTGGGGTTTTGTTGTAAGATGAGTTACGGCAGTACTCTTACTAGGTTGGGGGCAGGAGGGCGTGGGTTCTGTGGTTCACCTTGGTTGGTTGTCTGCTTTGATTTTTGGACTGAGCAGGTTATTGGAGTTATGTACCTCACCAAATGTATAATAGAGAGTAGGGGTAGGTTTTTGGTAGTAGCTGGGGAATATAACATTGTTAAAAGTTTGATGGCACATCATATCATTCTGTTTTTACTATATACGCAGTGATATTTGATTCTTTGTAATGCTGACCCCTGCCCCTGGGGACTACACTTCAGCCTTAGAGAAGTTCTCCTTGCATGGAGATGAACTCCTTGACTTTGTTTAACCTTATACCTTATGCCCCCTTATCAGATGCAAGGCTAAACTTTCAGACATTTATTCCCTGGATAAAATAATTTGGATTAAAGAACACAGGAAGAGATACACCATTAGCCAATCATAAATTTATCATAGAAGCTTATTTATTACAAATAAGAAAATAGACATCTAATTGCTGCTTTGCCAATTACAATTCATAAGTAGTACATACAAATAGTCTCTTTCCTTTCTGTTCCTGTGGAGGAATTACCAGCCTGAGCAAAACGTAGTCTAGTAAGATTCCTGTTTTATTTGTACCTTTTATACCTTTTTTCTAATTATGTGTACATGACAATTCCCAGTCTGCTGTCTCAGCTCCTGCTGTCTCAGTTGATGACCCCCTTATCTAAAAACAACATTTGATTTACTTGTTCCAGCACAACCAGTCTCACAACCTCCAACCATAAATCTTTGCACAGTATAGTCCTCCTTCTTCACCCCTCTGTGTTGCTGTGCTTGCAAGTGGAATATTAAGATAAGATTATACTGAAATACTGTCTGACCTCACCTTGCTGTTTTACAGAGTTGGACAAACTCTGTTTCACAGAAAAAAGGCAGGCATCTTAAGAGTTACACAGTGATTCACCATCTTATTGACCACAGATTTATACAGTGTATACGTAAAACATTGATTATATTTACTTTGAATTGTCATCAATAAAAAAAAAACATTGAAATTAAAAAAAAAGGTAGATATAATAGGCATCTCTGAGACCTGGAGGAAGGAGGATAACCCAATGGGACATGGTCATACCAAGGAAAAATGATATTGCAGTGATTCGGTAGATCAGTTTGGAGAGGTAGCAGTATATGTTAGAGGGCCTTGAATCAAATAGAATAAATGATCTGCAGGAAACAAAACACACCTTGGAACACTTTGTGGATAGAAGTTTCATATATAATGGGGAAAAGAATAATGATAGGGGTATACTTTCATTTGTCTTTCTAGAATGAACAAACAGATGTTGAAATGTTAGCAGAAATTAGGGAAGCTAACAAATTAGGTAAATTAATAGTAATATGTGATTTCAATTGCCCATTGATGATAAATGTTATGTCACACTAGTGAGTTAAAGTTCGTAGATAAAATAAATGACTTCTTTGTGGAGCAGCTGGTTTAGGAACCAACAAGAAGGGGGAGCAATTCTAAATCTAATCCTTAGTAGAACACATGATTTGGTGCAAAAGGTAATGGTGCAGGAGCCACTTGGCAACAGTGATCATAATATGATCAGATTTGATTGAATAACTGGAATAAGTACACACATGAAATCCATAACTCTCAAAAAGAAGACCATAATAATATGAGGAAATTGATTTAAAAAAAAACATAGAGGAGCAACTGCAAAGGTCAGGGGTTCACAGGTGTAGCCGTTGTTCAAAAATACTAGACCAGATAAATTCCACATATTAAAAAGGTGGAAAGAGGACCAAACAACAGCCAACATGATTAAAAAGTGAGGTGAAGGAGGCAGTTAGAGCTAAAAGAACATCCTTCAGAAAATGGAAGAAGAATCCAAATGAATGTAATAAGAAACAGCATAAGGAATGGCAAGTCAAATACAAAGCACTGATAAAGAAGGCAAAGAGAGACTAAAAAGAAGCTTGCCTCAAACGCAGAAATACATTATTCAAAGCAAGAAGCTATTAAGAGAATTAAGGAGCATGTTATCAACGTGTGCTACTGTTAGGGTTGTGTTATTTTGTTTTTTTAACACAGGTCAAATGGAAGAAAGTAGGAGAAAACCAATTCTATTCCAGTTTAAAAATTTAACGCAATATAAAATCATCATCGACAATAAAACTACGTAGTAACATAGTAGATGACGGCAGAAAAAGACCTGCACGGTCCATCCAGTCTGCCCAACAAGATAAACTCACATGTGCCATTTTTTGTGTATACCTTACCTTGATTTGTACCTGTCTTTTTCAGGGCACAGACCGTATAAGTCTACCCAGCACTATCCCCGCCCCCCAACCACCCGCCCCACCTCCGGCTCTGGCACAGACCATATAAGTCTGCCAAGCAATATCCCCACCTCCCAACCACCAGCCCTAGTAAGTTAATAGGTCCAAACTCGTGCAGTAACCATAAAAATAAGTATGTGTTACATAAAACTAAGTCTGGAGATCTGTGTTCCGGCTATTAAAGCCTTCTTCAGGAGTCTCAAGATCTGGACTGACTAAGAATCCTGGTGTGTATGTTGGGTGTGTGGGTGCTTTCTAGGAACTGTGGGACCACTGGGAGTGTAGCCCCACTAACCTAGAAATCACTGGGGATAATTTGAGAGTGGGAGACTCACCCAGAGGCAGTTGTGACCAAGTCAGTGGGAGGAGGGTTCTAGTGTAGAGCACAAGCAGCAGGTGCAGGAAGACCTGAGCTGTGCTGGGGATAGACCCTCTAAGTTGCCGTAGGGTAGCCCCAGGTAGGTGGCCAGGCGTTTCGTGACAACATAAATAACTGAAATGTCACAGAACATCAAAGCAGTACAGTACAGTCTTAATTATCTGACCTTTGCTAATCCTACCATCCAGCATATCCGACAGACCCCCACGGTGATGTCATTGCTTTGCTGTTAAGAAGTGCACGTCTTCTCTTAACGTTTTTCAGCCAGCTCCATAGGTGGTATCGGAGTTCCATCTTAACCAGTCTATCATTCTGCCTGCATTCTTCTGCAAACCACATGCCCTCCTGGCAAAAGTGGACTTCACACCTTGGACTGCAAGCAAGCCTTAGCCTTCTAGATGGAGTGGACTAAAGCCTATAGACAGTCGACCCAGCCTTTTGTTTGTTTTGGTCCCAACAGGATGGGGGTAGCCATTGGCAAATGCACCTTGTCCAATTGGTTGGCAGACTACATTGGTCCACACATTCACATTTCAGTACTGCCTTGAGCAAAATACCCAACACGACAGCCAGTTTGGTCAGAAAAGTACTGCAGAATCTGTTTCATGTCTAGAATCCAACTCCACCCTCCTAGGCTTGTTATTTCAGTTCCAGGCTGCACCTTACAACTGTTCTGCTTTCGGTTCTTTCGAGTATATCTCTTTCAGACATATACTATAGAGGCGGTCAAAGGTTATTACATAAACTTTATTCAAGTAAGTAAATCATAAATCATACATCACCGCTTGAGTTACAGACAACATCTCCGTCAGGGGCTGGGAGGCTTGGGGTGCAGCCAGGCAGAGAGTCTCAGCGGGCACAAGGGGCTTGGGTAGCTCCCATTCTGAAAATTAACCTCTGTCCGCCCTTAGCTTCTTCTTTTATACTGACCAATAAACATGATCTTATTTAATTGAATAAGGCTGACGTGTAGTTAAGGATGTGACAGTTTCTTAATGCATCCCCAGGAACTGACCAGGTTTCCAGAGATTCATGTGAAACATCATCCCTAAGCATGTTGTCATTCCATTTAGTACAAATTACTTCATCATTTAATATGATAATGTTATCAATTCCTGTCCTGAGAGTCCATTATGTACTTTCAAGAGAGCATTAAATATCCATATGGGAGTCCATTATGTACTTTTTTTTTTTTTTTACATTTGTACCCCACGCTTTCCCACTCTTGGCAGGCTCAATGCGGCTTACATGGGGCAATGGAGGGTTAAGTAACTTGCCCAGAGTCACAAGGAGCTGCCTGTGCCTGAAGTGGGAATTTTCAAGAGAGCATTAACTATTTTTATTTATTTTATTTATTTATTTATTTGCTGTACTTGTATCCCACATTTTCCCACCCATTTGCAGGCTCAATGTGGCTTAACTATGATATCATTACTTAATTATGTACTTTCAAGAAACATTAAATATGATAACACTTAGGCAGAACTCAATGTCAAGCACAAACTTTTCCATTACAACAATCATTTCGTTTTGTTTTCAGGTTGGTTGCTTGTGTAGGCCTTGCTGTTGCAAGTCCGTATTGTACTAGTGTTGTTGTTTTCATTGTGACTGGTAACTAGCAATTCCCAGTTGTGTATTTTTTCACGGAGAGAGTAGTGGATGCTTGGAATGCCCTCCCGCGGGAGGTGGTGGAAATGAAAACGGTAACGGAATTTAAACATGTGTGGGATAAGCATAAAGGAATCCTGTGCCGAAGGAATGGATCCTCAGGAGCTTAGTCAAGATCGGGAGGCGGGGATAGTGCTGGGCAGACTTATAGTGGAGGAGTAGCCTAGTGGTTAGGGTGGTGGACTTTGGTCCTGAGGAACTGAGGAACTGAGTTCGATTCCCGGCACAGGCAGCTCCTTGTGACTCTGGGCAAGTCACTTAACCCTCCATTGCCTGCCGCATTGAGCCTGCCATGAGTGGGAAAGCACGGGGTACAAATGTAAAAAAAATAAAAAAAAAATATACCAGAGCCAGTGGTGGGTAGCGGGACTGGTGGTTGGGAGGCAGGGATAGTGCTGGACAGACTTGTACGGTCTGTGCCAGAGCCGGTGGTTGGGAGGCAGGGCTGGTGGTTGGGAGGTGAGGATAGTGCTGGGCAAACTTATACGGTCTATGCCAGAGCCGGTGGTTGGGAGGAGGGGCTGGTGGTTGGGAGGCGGGGATAGTGCTGGGCAGACTTATACGGTCTGTGCCCTGAAGAGCACAGGTACAAATCAAAGTAGGGTATACACAAAAAGCAGCAAATATGAGTTATCTTGTTGGGCAGACTGGATGGACCGTGCAGGTCTTTTTCTGCTGTCATCTATTATGTTACTATGTGAGAAGAGATGGCCTGCTTGTTCTCGGAGAAAGCAAAGTTACTTACCTGTGGCAGATGTTTGCTGAGGACAGCAGGCCATTAATTCTCACAAACCCTTCCTCCTCCCCTTGGAGTTGTCTTTTCCACCTATTCTATTAGACTGCTGGTCCCATGCTTACATGTCAGATGGGAAGGCACCTGGATATGCATAGTGGGATGCTGCCAAAGGCCTCTTAAAGACACAGAGCGCTGGGCAGCATCCGCACTGGGTTCCATCCAATGACATCACCAAGTTGTGAGAATGATTGGCTTTGCTGTTCTTGGAGAACGCTTTCTATAGGTAAATAACTTTGCTTTACTGTTTCCAAAAGTACAAGTACTGGGGGCACATAATGAAGTTAATAAGTAGTACATTTAGAACAAATCAGAGAAGAGATTTCTTCACTCAGTGTGTAATTAAGCTCTGGAATTCATTGCCAGAGAATATAGAGAAAACAGTTAGCTTAGCAAGGTTTAAAAATGTTCGTACATTTTCCTGGATGAAAAGTTCATAAACCATTATTAAGGTGGACTTGAGAAAATCCATTGCTTGTTCCTGTGATAAGCAGCATGAAATCTATTTTATTCTTTTGAATCCTGCAGGTTTCTTTTCTTGTAAAGTGGATATGTTGCAGAATCAGGAATCTTGGTTTGCTGCCTGGGGGAGGGTAGAAGTTCTGGAAAAGGGCACAGTGGATATAAAATATGTTAATGAGAAAGTTATCACAAGGTAAATATGACGAAAATCAGATAAAACATTTAAATCTGTGCCTCTTGCACTTACCCAGAGCGATTGGTGTGAGTTATAGGTTGCCTTTCAGAAATAATGTAACTGAAATATTAAATATCACGGCGGAAACAGTGTTCCTGGTTAATAAGATTAAACTTGCCAGTGGGCAAAAAAATAAGTCACTGAAGAGGGAAGTTTAATCATTTCCTTTTGAATAATTCCTAACCTATTTTCTTTTTTAACCACTTCCACACACTGAACTGAGGATTTCTGTGTATTGTCTACAATGGCTCCCAGATCCTTTTCCTGGGCGGTGACTCTTAAGACAGAACCCAGCATTGTGTACTGACAGTAGCATTTTTTTTTCCTTTGTGTGCATCAGTTTGCAGTTATTTACATTAAAATTGATCTGCCATTTAGATGCGCGGTTCCCCAGTCTGGCAGAGTCCTTCTGCGATTTCTCCCACTCTGCTTTAAATATTTTTATGCCATCCGCTTGGAATTATAGGATAAATATCTATACAATTTATCATTACTCTGACAACTGATCCAATGTAACAATAGCTCTGTCCCAGGATGGGGGTCACAAGTCTGTGAGCCTAAGTGCAAGTCTGATGAACAGTTTCAGGCTTGTGCTTTTTGTTTGTTTTAAGATTTTTTGATCTGTAGATGGTTTGAGATTTGTTATAAATTTACTTTAGATTTGTTATTAACAGGAGACAGGCTTATGTGTATTGCCTTTGGGATTGGAAGGCAGTTTTGGAAAAGAGAAAGAAGTAATAGCACATGTTCAGACAATAGAAATGGACATAAGAAAAAGGGAAAGAATGTTTTGGGGGAAATTACTTACTATTTGTCACAACTATTAGGTCAAAATATAGCCGGTACTCCAGTGCAGCTGCTGCTGAATCTGCCAGGATCATTCAAGGGACAGATACCAGAGCACACTTCGTTCTTCCGCAAACTCACCTTGCTAGCAAAGAAATGTATCTTGCAAAACTGGACGAACGAAGTAGGGCCAGAATACTGGCATTGGCGGAACCTTGTCCACCAGTTAATGATGTAGGAAGCAAAAGAAGCTAAAAGTTCACTAAAACGGAAGAAAACATTTAAGAAAAATTGGGGCGCTTACATAGATTCTTTGTCCCATAGGGGGAAAAGTTGGGTCTTCAACACGCTAGGTCAATAGACAAGTACATAGGTACCAGACAACGTGAGCAGGAGGGGAGGTTATAAGGGCTTGGGAGAAAGGGGAGAAACAGAAATTTTTGGAGACAGTTTGTCACAATAGAATGTTATTGGACAGTTTGTGTTTGGTTGTTGTGATCCAATGGCTGTAAGATTGTGTAAGCAATGTCTTCAATAAAAAACGGTGAAACATAAAAGAAAAAGGGAAAGAGGATGGGATTTGATATACTGCCTTTCTGTGTTTACAATCAAAGTGGTTTACATAGAGGCATATTTTCAAAGCACTTAGCCTTCCAAAGTTCCATAGGTTTCTATGGAACTTTGGAAGGCTAAGTGCTTTGAAAATAAGCCTCATAGTATATACAGGTACTAATTTTGTACATGAGGCATTGGAGGATTAAGTTACTTGCCTAGAGTCACTGTGGGAATTGAACCTGGTTCCTCATAACCCTTTTTTTTTTTATATATCTTTCAGGTTGCCAATAAGGCAGAAGAGAACTTGCTGTTGGCACTTGGGACTGACCTAAGTGACCGTAGGGCAGCAGTCATCTTTGCTGATACACTGACACTTCTCTTTGAAGGTACAAAAATTTTTGTTTGTGATTTCTTATTCAGATATACCAGAGTGCTCGTTCAGTGTCATATTTTCTACCCTCTATGTTGGCACAGACAAGGGATGCTGCAAACACAGCATTCACACCTTTTGCAGGAGCAAAGGAAGTCAATTATGGTGCAGTGGCAACACCTAGTGGTTGAATTTAGTGTCCGTGATTGCAGTGTTTCAGAAGGAGTGATGATGCATAGACCCTGGCCGAGAACTAAGTAAACTAAGCTGGAAGGGGTTATAAATTTGAGAAAAAAATCCCAGGTAATCAGGTATGAAGACTCATTGCTCCTGATACCAGTCCTTGTTCCCATTGAACTGAAGTCCAAAGGAATACAAAGTGTCAATGCAGAATAAATTCTTTCTAGAGCCACACTCTGATTATAAATTTTATTGTTGACCCAACATGACCGTGTTTTGATAAGTACCTGCATCGGGGGTCCTTGTTTTTCAACGTGAGTAAACTTTTACTTTGTTTTAGCAGACCACGAAGGAGTGAGTTTGTGAAGATTTTCTGTCTCAGTGCCATTTTGAATGGTGTAGCCATATTTGTTGGATTGATTGATTATATTAGAGGCTAAGGTGGTGAACACATTGTGTTTACTCACATTGAAAAACAAAGACCCTTGATGCAGGCACTTGTCAACAATAACATTTCTAACTAGAGTTTGGCTCTAGTGATGACATGATCCCCCTGACCATCTCTGCTTTTTGTTGTTTCTGTTGTCTTTGGACTGTTTTCATTCTTCTCCTGTTTCCCTTCTGAATAAATGATTTCTCACATCCCTCTCAAGTTACTTGTTCACAATGATATATTCTTGATACCAAGAGGTTCGTTTTCAAAGCACATGGGCTTAGATAGTTATATATGTTTGTATGTAACTTTGTAAGTTTATGTGCTTTAAAAATGAGCACCTAAGTCTAATACTGCATTAACATAAGTTTATAATAATTAACAATATGATTGTTGTGTGGAAGAGGTAAATAAAAATATTTAAGCTAACTCTGAAGGCTTAATCACTAACAAATTAGGATGTCTGGATGTTATGACTGTGCAAGCCATAGTAAAATCTTGAATGACTTAAACTGTCATGTACAGGGATTCCTAATTTAATTTGTGTCTGTTGTGCCTTTTTCACTGGAAGTACAGGGTGGATTTCAATGATCAGTAAACAAAATGACTAAGAAAAAAATTACAGCATGTTATCAAACAACAAAAGTAGACTAGGCAAAATTAAAAGAATGTCAGCAATATACTGAGCATTATAAATTATAAGAATTAAAAGCTAAAAATAAGGGAAAAAAACAAAGAAAATTGACATGTTTTCCCTCCTCACCTTTAGTGCCACAAATTAAATCCAAAAAGCTATCATTTCAGGTGGCAACAAAAGATCAAATAATTTTTTTCTAGTTTTAACTCTCTTGGAAGTTAATTCCATAGCGCCAGAACTGCTGCGCTATATATGACCTGTGCAACATAGCTTTTTAAAAGCACAGTAGCTAGGAGCCATCAAAACCAATATGTGTACTCAAGGCCCAAGCCACTTACAGAATGAAAGACTAAACAAAATAGTTTAAAATATGTTCTTGTACTTATCTGGAGCCAATGGAGACCATACAAAAGAGGAATCACTCCATCCCTAGCACCACGATGAGTTACAACTGTGGCCACTAAATTGTGAAAATGTTGCAGACAACTGCAACATTTTCACAATTTAGTGGCTACAGTTGTAACTCATCGTGGTGCTAGGGATGGAGTGATTCCTCTTTTGTATGGCCTCCATTGGCTAAATATAAACTAAAATATAAAACATTAAAATAGTTTAATGATCAGTTCTTGTACAATAGTTTTAAAATGTTGTGAAGATTAAATAGGAGGATTTGACATACCATCTCAACTTAAGCCATCCTTTTTTAGCAAGTGTGTTCACCTGAGCCATGGTAAGAGGAGAATCTAAAATAATGCCCATGCTTTGTCCTTTGGATTTCAACAAAATCCTGTCCTCTTATATGAGTGATGAGATACTTTCAGCACCCTATTCCCTAACCAAAGAATCTGTTTTGCTCAGTTTTAGATTCACTACTAGATAATAACCAATTCACCACGACACTGCAATTGCATCAGTATGTCATCCAAATCGCAGTTCAGTCAGCGGCCATCTTGGACTCCGGCTGCTTCTGTTTTTTTTATTTCCCCCCCTCCCCCCAACTAGGGGACTGCTTTGGTACATCCCACTCGTCTCTGGATTGATCTGTGGGACGCTATGGAAGGTAAAATTAGTCTTTACCTGATCATTTTCTTTCCATTAGTCCTAGCAGATCAATCCAGAGGCCCGCCCTTCGATGATTTTGGATTTTGTAGGTTCCTTATAAAACAATGGCAAGTTTTGGACTGCAGTTTTCCATTTCCCTCCCGCAGGAGCGGTGGAGGAAGAGCCTCCGTGGGCTTTATAGAGGCAAGAGTGGATTTCCTTTTGGATTTATTCATTTGCTTTGGTATCGACAATACTGAGGCTAAGATGGATGCACAGGCCTACTATAGTAAGACTCTGAAGTTTCTCTCTATCTCCACCTGCTGGTAGAGGGACATAACCCACTCGTCTCTGGATTGATCTGTTGGGACTAATGGAAAGAAAATTATCAGGTAAGGACTAATTTTAACCATGAGCAACAATACACAGTTGGTCTGTGATAAGAAACTCCTGAATCTGACAAATCACCCGCAACTGAACAAAAATAGCTTTCACAAAGCTTTGCCATATGAGCATTCATTTAATTCAATTATAATCCACTCTTGTCCAAAGTGGAGTACAAAGTAACATACATAATAAAGCATGTTCCAGACAAAATCAAACCACAGACAACAATAAAAATAAGACAAAATATCAAGTGACAATCCAACTAAACACCTAGAACCTCTGATATGGAATCTTTGCCCCTCCTAACTACAATGGACAGGCAATCCTACCTCTCCATTTCCAGCCATATAGCAACTTTTGTAACTAAATAAAGCAGTAACTATTATTAAGCCACTCAACCACAACTTATATCTTCTCATTCAGCTGTTGTAATTCAGTTCATCACCTACTCTACGTAGGGAAAAGATCTGAATATCATCCATATACAGATGGTACAGCAAGCAACAGGATCCAGCATCACATATAATGGAGCCATGTATGAGATAAGGTGGTCAATAGTACTGACCTTTTTGACACTCTAGATTGCATCTCCCACTCCTCAAATAAGCCCTCCTTCCTTATAGGAAGGAAGAAAACTGATGGAGACTGAGTTATCCATCCTCTATTCCCTAACCAATTTCTCAACAGTTCATGATGAACAGTGCAAAAGCTGATGACAAATATAAAAGGATAACTAACATTCCATTACTTTTATCCACTGCCTTGCCTAGTATATCTCATCCTTAAGGAACACAAACATGGTCTTAGTACTGCAGAACTTGCAAAATCCTTAGTACTAAAATGGCTCAGGAAATGATTCAGCTATGCCCCTACCACCTTCTCCAAACAGCTTTGACAGGAGACACACTTTGGATACCAAGTACCCACTTCAGCTACGTCCAATGATGATTTATTCAGTGGACATACAATTGAGCATGTCAACAGCCGTGTCACTACCCCCTTCCCTCAGAGAGGTATTCACAAGCAACTTCAACACCTAACCCAACAGCCTTAAATAACTCTGAAGGGCAAGGATAAGCAAGCAAATTGGTGATTGCATCATGGATAATGTTTCACCATTTGCTGACCAGTAACCAAATTCATTCCACCTTTCACCTATTTCCTTCTCACTCAACCACTTATACCTCTGCCCTTGCCTCTCTCCCTGCACCGTCTGCCCAACCTAACAGTCGGTGCGGAATCCTCCACCATACCCTTCTTTGATTCCTCGCCTACACAATCCAACTTAACACTCCTACCTTTTATAAAATTCACCAAAGGCCACTATACTGAAACTTATTTTGAAAAGAACTTTGCAAAGTTGATTGCACTTAACCTGTCCGTCCATCACAACCTCCCAACTGTATCACAAGCCAGTTCTTTGACCAACTTAAGTAATTTCTTTAAGAAACCACCCTCTATCCTGTGCTGAAAATAACTATAAGAATAACCATACTTGGGTCAGACTGATGGTCCATCTAACCCAGTATCCTGCTTCCAACAGTGGCCAATCCAGGTCACAAGTACCTGGCAGAATCCCAAATAGTAGCAAGGTTCCATGCTACCAATCACAGGGACAAGCAGTGGTTTCTTCCATATCTATCTCAATAGCAGACTTAGGACTTTTCTCCAGGAACTTATCCAAACCTTTTTTAATCCCAGATACACTAACCGCTGTTACTACATCTTCTTGCAATGAGTTCCAGAGCTTAGCTATTCATTGTGTGAAAAAATATTTCCTCCTATGCATTTTAAAAGTATTACTATGTAACTTCATTGAGTGTCCCCTAGTCCTTTTATACTAGAGAGCTGCACAGGAACAGGGTTAGCAGGAATCCCATAGGGATCCCTTCCAGGTCCACAGGGATGGACACAAATCCTGCGGGGGTTCTCGCGGAAGTGTTGTTCCAGGCCATCCTACTATCCTTTCCTCACAGTCTCCTCGCTGATCAGGGGGCAGGACTGAGAAGTCACATTCGCCAAACGCCAGTCACAGCATGTGGCGATTGGTAAGTGCGACCTCACAGCCCAGGCCCACCCCCTTATGCCCAAGGCCTACCCAGGAATGATGCATCCCGACCACCCATAATCTCTTCCCTCCACTCCCACCCCGTCCCACAGATCCGGCACTTCTCTTTTTTCCTCCTGTTTCTGCCGCGGTGCTTCCAACTCACAGGATGGCGGTACCCAGCATCGATTCACAAACATACAGGCCGGCTCCGGCATTCGCTGTGCTGCGTCACGCCCTCTCTGATGCAACCTCCTATTTAGGACGGGACATGGCAAAGGGAACTCCGAGCTACTGCGCGAGCCTGGTTGAATCGCTGCCGGGTAGTTCCAATGCTGTAAGTGCCAGACCCTGCTTTAAGAAGCAGGAGAAAAACAGTACAGAGGTGCCGGGACTGGGTACTGGAGGCGGGGAAGGAGAAAAAGTGCTGGACTGTGTTGGGGGGGGTCATTGGAGGAGGGGAAGGGAGAAAAGTGCTGGACCGGGGAGGGGAGCACTTAGAGGGAAGGGAGAAAAGTGTTGTATGGGAGGGGGGCACTGGAGGGAATGGAGAAAAGTACTGGCCCAATGGGCGGGGGTTGCTTGAGGGTGGGGGAAACAATGAAAGCAGAGAGAGGGTGAGACAAGCAAGAGGAAGCTGTGTGTGAATACCCAAATATAATGTGATATTATGGAATAGTCTGATATATGGCTTAGGAAACTTAAACTGAATTCGGTGCAACTTTATTAATAACAGACTGGCTTCACTAAAAATAGCCTGTCAAGTGCATAAACTTGTTTAAGGTATGAATGAGAGGGTGCAAGAAATAGAAATGTGCACATAGGGGTGAAGGGGAGGGAGAGGTGGTGCATGGGGAAATAGGGGTGAAACGTTGGACATGACAGTGGAAGGGAGGAAGGAAGAGATGCTGCATGGGGGGGGGGGAGTGGAAGAGAGAAATGTTGGACCTGGGGCACAAAGGAGGGAGAGAGAGAAATGGTGGACAGTGGGGGCGAGGCAGGAAATGTTGGACGTGGTGGAGGAAGGGCATGAATGCTGGAGGGAGGTGGGAGAGAGAAGTTGGCTCGGGGGTACAAGGGAGGGGGAAGAGAGAGATGTAGGACATGAGGTTGGATGAGAGGCAGGGAGAAATGCACAGGTGGAGAGGGGGAGAGAAGAAGATGGATCCAGGAGCAGATGAAAATGATGGAGAGATGCCAGATAATGGGAGTGAGGGAAGAGAGAAGGAGATATGCTGGACCATGGGGAACAGGACAGGAGGGAAGAGAGGAAGGGACAGGATATATTAGGCTACAAAGGTGGGGATGGAAGAAAGAGAGAGCAGATGCTTGGCTAGAAAGGTGGAGGGAGGAAGGCGCTGGGAATGGTGGAAGCATGTGGGAGAGGCCAGGAAGGGGAGGAGAAGGGTGGCAAGAAAATGGAAGAGAGGATAGTGATTACAGAGGGTAGAAATATGGTAATGGAGAATAGATTAAAGATGGAAGGGAATGGAAGCCTGGGAAGGAGTGAGATGGGGAATAAGAGAGCTAGTGGGTGAAAGAAGATAGAAATCAATCTGATAGGTAGCTGAAAAGTAAAAAGGAAGAGAAGGATGAGAAAGAGGGTGAAACTTTGAGTTTGACAGAGGCGGAAAAGAAAAAAATGAGAGGACAGAACTAAAAAGGAATGATCATTATATCAGAGGTAGGTGTAGTGAGGGAATAGACAGCAGAGAGAAGACAAATGTACAGCAGCCGCTTGAAGGAGAATTAGTAGATGACAGAAATTGGAAGCCAACATAATGGAAAAATAAAACATCCAGACAACAAAGGTAGAAAAAAGCATTTTATTTTGAATGTTTTAATGGAATATATTAGCTTTCAGAAATGTGCATAGCAATTGTCTTGCATTGTGTTCAATAGAAAGGAAATGCATTTCTGTTGTTATTTCTCCAGTGTTGTTGTATATGTTAAGTTTAACTTCTTGGGGTTCTCAATTCAATTTTTGTGTAAATATTTTAATTTCTAATTGTGATCCCTTGGTCTGTATTTGGTGAAGGTCTGTCAGTGTGATTAGTATTGGCAGGTGGTGAAATTGGAGGGGAGGCAGGGAGGAGAGGGGATCAGAGAAAGTGCCCTCCTTTATTTTTCTGACCTGTGCCATAGCATGGCTAACACTGGCCCTGACCCTTCCTTTATAACTGGTGGGGAACCCCAAGCATCCCCAGCTGAGAACCTCCTCCAAGGCAGCCAGAATTCCCTTCTACCAGTCAGTGACAGCATCCTTGAGCCAACGACTACTAAGCACGCATGTGGTGCTGGCATTAGTGGCTTAGGGACATTGCTGCTGCCTGCCAAGCTTGGTAAAAGGGAGTTCTGACTGCCTTCAGAGAAAGTCTTCAGCTAACAGAGCTTGAGTGTCCTCATTAGCCTAAAGTATTTATATTTTGAGGTGGAGATATGGCAGGGCAGAGATAATTTTGTGCCCATCCACTTTAGGCTCAGGCCCACCCAAAATTGGCTGTCTGGCTACGCCACTGGTTTGATTTATTATTGATTGATTGATTGATTGTGCCTTTGTTTCTATGCATTGCTTTGTGGCTGAGCTTTATATTGAACAATTGTTTTAGGGTTGTAGCATTAAGTTTGATAACTTTTTAGATTGAGTATGGCTCTCTGTCATACAGGGATTCTCGAGATGAAAGTGAGTGGGATAAATGGATTTCAACTGTGTAGATTAGAAGTGGAGAAGAAAAAGAGGATTATTGCAAGACCATGACATCTGCCCATAAGACAATACTAGCAAATCACTCATATACCATAAGAAACAATGGCTTTGCTGAATTATTGGTATGGAGAATGCAAATCTGGAAACCAACTGTACACCACTACAATAGCCCTTATGTCTTCAGGTGTCACCTATATGTGGGAACAGTAGTTTTTGGTGGATTTTGGAGGGCTCAAATTTTCCACCACAAATGTACTAATTACAGTGGGATATGGGACGGGGTCCCTTTCTCTACAATCCACTGCACCGACCACTAGGCTACTCCATGGACCTGCTTGCTACTCTAATAGGACTGGCCATAACATCTTAAGTTGTCATAGAGGCTGGTATTTACTGTTTCTTTCACATCTTTGGGGGGGTGGGAGGGGGGGTCATTGACCACTGGGGGAGTAAGGGGGGGGTCATGCCTTAATCCCTCCAGTGGTCCATTAGGGCAGTGTTTTGAGACTTAAAGTGGACAAAGCTATGGGGCCAAAATGGGATACATCCCAGAATACTGAAGAAACTCAGAGAAGTCCTGGTGGACCTCTTAAGGATTTATTATAATCTTTAGAAACGGGAGAAGTTCCTCGGACTGAGACAAGCTGATGTGGTCCCTCTTCACAAAAGCAGGGACAGGGAAGAAGTGGAAACTACAGGCCGGTAAGCCTCACATCGGTGGTAGGAAAAATAATGGAGGTGCACTGCTGAAGGAAAAGATAGTTAACTTTCTAGAATCAATTACAGGATCTGAGGCAACCATGGCTTTACCAATGGAAAATCCTGCCAAATGAATCTTATTGACTTCTTTGATTGGGTGACCAAAGAACTGGATGAAGACATGCACTAGATGTAATCTACTTGAATTTCAGCAAACCTTTGATGAGGTCCCTCACAGAAGACTCATGAGTAAGCTGAGAGGTCTAAACTTAAGACCCAAAGTGGTGAATGGGATAGGAACTGGTTGAACCGCCAGGCAGCAGAGAGTGGTGGTAAATTAGATCCGCTCGGAGAAAATGAAGGTTGAGTATGGAGTTCCTCAGGGGTCGATGTTGGGGCTGGTTCTGTTTAATATATTTGTGAGAGACATTACTGAAGGATTGGAAGGAAACGTTTTGCCTTTTTATGGATGACACGAAGGTAGCCAATAGAGTGGATACCCCGGAGGGAGTGGGGGCCTTGGGGGCAAGGAGAGCAGAAATTGCTTAAGTACAAGTTCCACAACTGCATTATAAAGATAAGTGCTTCACTTTGCATCATTGATAAGTGCTAGTGCTTTGCTTAGATAAGCCCTCTACTTTGCATTAATATTAAAGGTTGGGACCTTGTTTTTGACAGTTTGATTCAGTCAAACACAGCACATTATACACAACCAGAGTTTTCCCTAGATTTTTTTGATGAATATTATAACAACAAAAAAGAGATATTTAAAAATATCTATAAAAGGATATTTTCACTGGGAGGGTTTTTGCTGATGATAAAGAGAAGATCGTTTGATCTGGTAGGGCTGTGTAAATCTGTATGATTTTGAGCTCTTTGAGGCTTTTCCCTTCCTTTTATGAATATTACAAACAGTTTTTCATTTCATGTTGTGGATTTTCGTTGCTTTTGTTTTGTTCCATTATGGCAGAAAAATGTCCAAGTTTTGAGAATGCCCAATCCTGCCCCCTATATGATTTGGGCGTACTGCCTACGAACTGCATAGAAAAACCATCTTAAAATGTGTTTTGAAAATGGTGGTTTGGACTTTTGGCCAAAAAAAAAGCCATCCATCTGCCGCTTTTTGGACGTTTTTCTGTTTCGAAAATGAGCCCCTATATCTCTCATTCATTTTGGATTCCAGACTCTTTTTTTTTTTTTTTGCTCGACAGTTATATTTTCTGTTCCAGTGTAGAAACCTGAGATAATTCTACAGAAGAATGTTGAGCAACTGCATGAAGTTTTTTGGGACAAGGAGGATTCCATGCCAACCATAGTGTCCCACAAAGAATGCAAAGTTATACCTACTGGCCTTTGAGGAAATGAAGACTTAGAACAGCGTGCAGATGAGGGCAATCTTCATCCAAGGCATTTATCATTCCTGACTCCTCTCCAGTTTTAACCACTTCCGGACTGCCACGATAGGAGCAGTTCACTGTGGTGTCTCTTCTGGCCAAGACAGACCCGCCTAGGATACCTGAGATGGCCATGGGAGCAGCTCCTGTTCAAGGCTCTTGGACGCCAGCATTGGAAGTGGACTCCTGATTTCCAGGCTGAGGGTGGATGTCAGCCTCAGATAGGGGAGCTGTTTCCCTCTCGATGCTCCTACTTGCAGGCGAGGCAGTCTCTCCAGATAGAACAGATGGAACAATGTGGTGGTCCATTGGAACCAAACGGGCTGAGGGAACACATGCTGCTTCCCTCTCCCTCTCCTTTTCCCTTCCCCTTAATATTTTGGTCACCCTTCTTGAACCTTGTCTAATTCCGCTATATGTTCTTTGAGATATGATGACCTAAATTGCACATAGTGTTCAAGGTGAGGTCATACCATGGAAATAATACAGAGGCATTGTAATATTCTTTGTCTTATTTTCCATCCCGTTCCTAATAATTCCTAGCATTTTGTTTGCTTTTTTTGGTCACCCTTTTACCATACACTGGGCAGTAGATTCCAGTATATTGTCCATGATAACACCTAGATCTTTTTCTTGGTGCTAACTCCTAAGGTGGAACCTAGCATTGGGTAGCTATTTGGATTATTCTTCCCAATGTGTATCACTTTGCTTTTGTCCACATTAAATTTCATCTGCCATTTGGATGCCCAGTCTTCCAATTTCCTAAGGTATTCTTGCAATTTTTCACAGTCCACATGTGTTTTTATGTTTCAATAATTTTTTATTGGTGAGTTAACATAATCACATTTCCATTAGATTCAGTGTATGACTGATTAACTAACATAGCTTATTTGTATACGTTGGTCATAAGCAGTTATCATCCAAGTTTTTACCAATTTCTCCCCTTTTCCGCTTGTTCCTTATTAACTGCAAGCACGCTTCTTGAGTTTATAATGATAACTTATATATTTAGCTGTGTTTTGTTAAGGAGGTAGCTGCCTTTTACCACAGTCATTAACTGCGACAACCTTTTCTCTCCATAAACTTTTTAAGAGAGATATTGAACCCTGGGAGAGACAGATGGAAGGGAAGGAAGAGAGATAAGGGACCTGGGGAGGGATGGAGAGATGCTGGATAACAGGAGGAGGGAAGAGAAGGGGAATGATGTTGGACCCGGGGGTGCAATTAAAGATTTTAATCTAAATGTAGCCCTAATTAAAAGTAATAGGATGAAGGTGACTCTGTCTCTCTCTTCACAGGGATAGCACGGATCGTAGAGACTCACCAGCCCATCGTAGAGACATACTATGGCCCTGGCAGGCTCTTTACACTAATCCGACACCTTCAGGTTGAATGTGACCAGCAAGTGGATAAAGTGGTAGAAAAGTTCATTCAACAGAGAAGCTATCACCGGAAGGTGAGAGGTTACACTAGGGATTGATATACAGGAGTAATGGGGAGGCAGCATCCTGCCTTTCTACCATCCACGTGTTCCACTGTCTCCCTGATTCCAGTGCACAGCTAATACTGCATTGTTGGATTGCTGCCAGTTCGTTTGTACTGATTTTGATGAGAGTGTCATTTCCATTAGTAAAAGCGTTGAGGTGTTTGAAAATTGCCCACCCGGAGTGTTTAATGCTACTGCATTATAAGACATTCCCATGGGCGTGTTAAGGTCAGGGGAGGGAAATAGTGTACATAGATGACTTTTGAAAAACAATGTGTGTTACTTCCAATGGAAACGTATCCATAGAAAACAGCAGATACAGATCTCTTTGGTTGCTTTTTTCCTGGGAATAATCCAAAAAAGTATGCATGTAATTTTGTTTTGATTATTGATGCAAAGCTCAAATACCTTGACTTTGCATCAGCACAGGTAGTTTGATTATTACCCATAAATACAGTGTTCAATTTCACCTGATTTTATTATGTTTTGAAATCACAAAATTTGGTGAACAAACCTGTTGGACTACACGAAATAAAACCCTAAAGGAGAGAGGCATTACAGCTCAGCTAGTTTGACATGGGTACTTTGGAAGGCAACCTTACTAACCCCTCATTCTATATGAGGGCACTTAACTTTATAGAATACTAGCATTTACGTGTGCTAAGTGCTATTCTATAATTTAAGCACATCCACAGAGGAGGGTATGGGTGGATCTGACATTTGTGTGCATAACATAAAATACTGAAGATTACATTCCTAAATGTAGGTGCGTAAAGGAGAAATTGTCTTACTTGATAATTTTCTTTCCTTTAGTCCTTCTAGACCATTGAGAATAGTTGTGTCCGTTGATAAGTGGATAGAGACAGAAAAGAAAGTATTTCTTTGTGACTGTGCCACTCAAGGGTGTCACACAGCCCTGGAATGTTCAGTATTTCGACTAGTTAAGCAATAGTGCTCATTATTATAATGCCAGTCAACAGGACCCTCTCGACATTCCATTGCTGACTGAATGCAGGTTAGGCCGAACATCAATAGATGTACAGCCCCTCCACAGACAGAAGGTGCAGGGGATGAAACAGGTTGAACTTCAGCTGACGTGTAGCCCTTCCATTGAGCAAGATTGAACCCCAATTGACATTCTTCATGTCCACTTGAATTAGGAGGCATGTGGGACGCAGTAGAAAGAATATCAACTGACATGTAGCCCTTCCAGCAAGTCAGGAGGAGAGTGAGGCGCAGCAGAGTGTGGAGCACTTCCTTTTATTTTTTTATTTTAGAATTTCAACATGACATTCAAGCATGTACTTGAAAGAGAAATCAGAAAAGACATAGAAATTCAGGGGAACCCTTAATAGAGGAAATAAACATTTATCCATTACTCCACAATATTGCTGGAGTCAAACAGAAAAAGAAAACCCTATCACAAAGCAAATGAATTCCTATACAGTGATGTCCAGATTACGTGCTAACTAAAGGAACTACCATCACAGTGGACCTCTCTCCCAAGCCACCAAAAATTCCAACAATTGCTTAGGTTCAAGAAATGATAAATCACTACCATTAAATTTTACATGACATATAACAAGAAATGTTAACAAGTAAGGTGGCCCTATCACCAAAACCCTTGGCAGAATCCAAAAAAGTCCTTATGGCACCTTAGGTTGTTGAAAAAAGATCAGGAAAAAATACAAAACTTTGAACCCAGAAATTGTTCATACATGTATCTCAAGTAACGTAACACCAAATTTCTGTCCCAGTCCAGGGCAAAGGTTACTAACAGGGTGGATGTAGACATCATGGGGCAGCTATTCAGCTGGCAGGAAGCAGCCCGCATAAGTGCCACTAACCCCGAATATTCAATGCTGGGCCGTTTCCGGTGACCGTCATAAAATATCCAGCTTCATTTTTGCCCACAGGAACTTAACCAGTAAGCCAATATTCAGCACTATCCACGTAAGTTCCTAATGGTTAAAGATAGGACTCCTGTGTACACGGCCCTATTTAACCGCTGAACCTAGCACTGAATATCGGCACTAACCAGCAAATATTTAGCGAAGATAACCTGCTGTCGCCCCCGCTGATATTAGTGGTTAGCCGGCTAAACACTATTTAACTGGCTTAAACTACGGTTCTTCAGGAAACTCACCAATCACTGCCTGTCACAGCAGCTAGCCCAAGAGGAAGCTGTGCCCATGAGCTATACTGTGAAACCCAGGGCAAGCCTAGGTATAAGCTCACCCCAAGCAAATTTAGCACTATAGAAGCAAAAAGTTGAAAGTAGCAGCTCTGCTAGCGGCTTCCATCTTCCTGAAGGTAGAGCCTACAGAAGCATAAAGCTTGCTGAATCCTTCGGGGAACAAGTCCCTGACGCACCAATAGCAGCACGTTAGAATAGATGCTGAAGGCAGTAACGAAAGCACTGCCAGGAAACAAAGCCCGCCAAACCTACTAACACTGCATTGAAGAACTAGACTACTATCAAATGCACTAGCAGCTGGGAAGCAAGTCATAATGAACCCTTGGAGCTGTGCAACCTGAGAAGAAGAGCAGAGTAAAGAAACTAGGTGGGAAAGAACTCCTTATTGCCTGTTCGACCACAAAAGAGAAAGTTCTAGAGGGCCAAACATGAGCAAAATAAAAATTACTTACCACAATGAGAAGAAACTCATAAAAAATTAAAGGAATTCTTTTAAAAAATCATCAAACTCAAAAGGCATTTTAGGTGTCACTACAGCCCACCTCGAGAACGGAGGAGGAGAATGACAAGGCCCACGGAGTTTCTCCCAGCTCCAGCTAACCTCCAGACCAAATAAAAAGGAGCTAATTTGTCCAGAGAGTAGACCCCCTGCTCTACTAAACTCTGACAACAGCTGATTTAGGAGCCATACGAGAGCACCAAAGAGGTGCTGCATAGTACAAACAACCATCTGCTTGGAGACAGAAGATACGAATGTTTCAGGGCTGCATGACTCCCTTGAGGGTTGAATCACAAAGAACTACTTTCTTCTCTGCTTCCATCCACTGGTCGGCTGGACACAACTATTCTCAGTGGTCTGGTATAGATTACAATGAAGCTGATTTTATGGTAGGATTATAAAAACACTTATGCATGTATAGTGGGGAAGTTATCAACATGGGCTACTGTTAAGTCGCGTTGGGGTTACCATAAAATAGAAACCCTGTACTAAAGTAGCTCTACTTAACATGTAGCCCACAATGATAACTTCCTCCCTGAGTGTTCTGATAGAATAGGCTCACAGCCTGTGTAAAAGTGTGCCCTAAATTGTGGCGCCCAGTGATAGAATTGCTCTTTAAATGCGTAAAGGTTTGGGCTTCCTTTTAATGATCCAAACTTCATCCTACTGCTTATTGTGTGAATATTGTGGGATGGTCATCTGCTTCTTTAATTGCCCTATAACGTTAATTTCAAAATGTTCTGGTTTGAATTAACCTCTAACTAATGCCTGCAGTATCTTTACTGTCCTTGTCATCCTGAGAATGTACCCCTGGGTACTAGAGGCATGGATTTCCTATTTAGCTCTGCCCATATGCTTATTTCCATGTGTATATTGCAGCTGTTATATTGTGAGCCCACTGGCTTCCTGTTTTTGTTACAAGTAACAAGAAATGCAGTATTAGAAGAATGTGATAACCTTCTTTATGGGTCAATAAAATATATGTCTTAGTACTTGAGCTTTTCAAATATTATTGCTTCAGTTTTTATTACCATCTTCAATGCTGCATTCGGCACCTAACTCTTACCATTCACTAAATCCAGACTGCCCCAATTTGACCGCCCCTATCGGACTGTCCGTTCACTTGTCTCTTAGATTGTAAGCTCCTTGAGCAGGGACCGTCCCTTCTATGTTAAATTGTACAGCGCTGCGTAACCCTAGTAGCGCTTTAGAAATGTTAAGTAGTAGTAGTAGATATGTCAAACCAGTTGGCAGGTGATACCTTTATTATTATTATTTTTTATTGTTAGCCTAACAATGTTCTTTCCCCTCCTTTTGCATTTCCAGTGTAATTGATTCTTGGCTTTACTGAGGCATTTTGTAGTTTCCCAGAGTTTATTTTTTTCATTTGCTTTGGGGTTTTTTGTTATTGTTGTTGTTGTTTTTATTATTAATAATTTCAACATGATACCAACAAGAAAACAAAACTCTTGATAAGGCAAATAGGTTTCCAAACTCTAGCAAATATTCCATAGCCAAATTCAAAGAAATAACAAATATAGATAAAGAAGAAAAAAGAAAGCTGAAAAACTCTTTTAGTCCCCAAAAGAGAGAGGGACGCAACCAAAGTAAATCATACAGGGATTTTCTCCGAAGAAACAAGTACATAGAAAAGGACCAATGCACAGGTTCCTAATTATACTCGTAACCTAGCGAACATTACACACTCAGGGTTCTGTAGAAGGCATTTCATCAACTTGGATATGAAACATCAAGAAAATTAAGTTGACCTGGGCCATATAATGCATATTTTGCAATTTTATCAAGCATTTTGAAGAAAAAGGTACGAAATGTTCTCCATTTGTTTGGAGAACTCTGGAGCAGAGAGCCAAGAATAGCTTCTGTTGCTTCTGAGATCTCCCTACATACTTCAGGAAATCATCAAATTTTTGACGCAGGAAGATTTTTGTCTGCTTCAGAGACAAAAGAACAAGAAGAGTAGCATGAGTATCCACTACATGAAAAGATGACATCAACATCTCAGTCACATTTGAAACTGTCTAGTGATGTATAATTCCTCTACTTCATTAGTTACTGCATCAACTGAAGAACTTGTTTGTTTTTCTTTGAGGGTAATAATATATCTTATTAACAGGTGGCAGTGCTTCACCAGGAATTTTCAATTTGTCTAGATGAAATCATCAAGACAGTTGAAGGTTACATGCCCACATTTGATTTTCCAACAGTTCTAATTTACACTGCAATCCTTCATATCCTTGTAGAACTTAAACTGACTTTCCTGAGATTTTTTTTCCTTCTCTACAATATTAGTAAGTCTCCCCCTCAGGTTACTTCTTTAAGTTTGTCACAGGGCTACTAACTCAGACCAGTTATCCCAGGGGTTTTATCCTTTTTCATTACACTATACCCTCCTATTTAGCTCAGTCATTATAGTGACTGTCTTCAGCTAGAGGTCCACAAGCTTAACTTCCCTCCAATCTTGACCATTAAGGAGGCCCTTTTACAAAGTGGTGATAAGCCCTACGCGGCCTTACTGCTCACTAAAAAGGAAGTAACTACTGGGCTAGCGCAGTAGTTCCCACCCTCAGTACGCCGTCATTTTTTGTGCTGGTGTTTACCTGCGGTAATCGGGCAGTGCCACACGCCACCCAGTTATGCTGCTTAGCTGTGAGAATGCTTCACTTGCCACATGGTCATTTCCTGAAGATCCACCTTTTACCTGCTGCAGTAAATTAGGGCCGATCAGCTGCGTCAAAAACATGCGCAGACGCCAGCGCAGGCCGCCTTTTGCTGCAGCTTGGTAAAAGGGGCCCTAAGTATGTGGAATGGACATGATTCCTGAGCTCTGGTTCGAAAGCATCTGCAGAGTAGCTAAAGCCAGGCTAGCAAACTGAACCTGGATCTTTCCCATTATGACACACATCACCGAACTATCAGATCATTCTAACTTAATACAGTCATACATTTTATAATTTTTTTCAAGAAAATTAACTTTTTTCCCAAAGAAACTAATTTAGCTCATGCATTTTCCTGGCAGTGCAGGGCAAGTTACATTCAGCTACTGTAGATAGTTCCCTTTCCAGTAAAAAGATATTACCTGCATCCTGTTTCACCTTTTCTTTATATGCATCTAACATAGGACTTGTGTAATTAATTTTTAACATCTTCATAGAGATTTGTTTGTAATTACAAGTTCCAACAAGTTCAAGACAGCATGATGAGAATGTCTGCTGCAGACAAGATTGAGCCACGGTAACTACAAGTTCATTTAAAAAGGATAAATCATGTTTGTTTATTTTTATTTATTTATTTACTACATTTGTATCCCTCCTTTATACAAGGCGGGTAACAATAGTCACATACAGTGGTGGAAATAAGTATTTGATCCCTTGCTGATTTTGTAAGTTTGCCCACTGACAAAGACATGAGCAGCCCAT